>NC_058090.1:22233018-22293018 GCF_014858855.1 Bufo gargarizans | reverse complement strand
GAAGCTAGGATCCGCAGGGTGAGGCCAAGACATAGCCAGGCGCTGCCTCTTGTCCTTCATCCGCCGGTTCTGGAACCAGACCTGCACAGGGGCGAAAATACATGGACACGTCAGGACAATTATTGTCATTTAAACGTGTTTTACTGTAATTGCTACAAAATGACTAATAAGCCTAACCTAGAAAAGCTGTATTATCCTAATAATAATGTACCACGGATAGCCAATATCATATCAATAGCGACACATTTATACTTCTGCATATCTCTGGAGACAACTGGAGGTAAAGGATTGATCATTGAGCAGATAATAGTCGGAAGATAATAGTCGGACGTCCTTTCAGCAATTTCAAGGAGCAGAGCAGTCACCCCTCAACCTGTGATGGTCAAACTGCAAATACATTGCATTTTCCCGCACAGCAAGTGGAGGTATGACAGACTTTAGGCAGAGCTGCTCTGCTAGGTGAAGCATGTGGTCCAGGCCCTCTGGAGAAAACCTGTCAGTCTTCTGCTTCTTGCACTGGTCCCTAAATATAGGATCATGTCCTCCTGAAAAGGACACTTGAGTGACTACTTATTATATAGGACTTTATTATTGCCCACAATCCTACATTGATATTCTTTTTCTGCAATCACCTTTTTACGTTTTTTTTCTTTTTCTTTTTATTCTAATGTTATTTAAATTCCACCTTTTAAAGGCTGAACTTTTCCTGCTGCTACTTGTTGTTCTACTCAAGAACTGTAGGCGTTTCTTGGAAATCATAATTTGCCGGTCAACGGTTTCTTGTTGTATATGTAATATATTTTTTTTAGAATAGTGGAAAAAGAATCCATGTCTGTTACATATGCCACAACATTATATATATATATATATATATATATATATATATATAATGGAAACCGGAAAGAGTTCACATGTTCACATTTATGCTGAAACGTGTCACCATGATTCTGTTTTTAAAATGTACAATCCTGTTGGGCGTCCAAGTCATTTCACCGTGTGTATTTCTATCAGCACAATAAAGGCCATTGGCCCAAATTACAATCTATGTGTAATTCAGGTTGCACAATGGTTTACTCATCAAGTTATATATATATACATATATACATGCATATATAGAAGGAAATAGATAATAGTTATTTGTAGTACATACTGTATGTGTGTGTGTATATATACTATTTTTGTGTGTGTGTGTGTATATATATATATATATATATATATGGAAGTGAATAATATTTATCTATAGTACATACTGTGTGTGTGTATGTATATATATATATACTATATATATGTGTGTGTGTATATATATATATATATATGGAAATAGATAATATTTATCTATAGTACATACTGTGTGTATATATATATATATATATATATATACTATATGTGTGTGTATATAGATATATATGTATATATGGAAATATATATTTATCTATAGTACATACTGTGTGTGTGTGTGTGTGTGTGTGTGTATATATATATATATTCCAGTACCAGATCCCTTTAAATCCCCCATTATAATCTGTTTTGCAGCGTGAAATAATTTATTGCTCCAGCCTTGAGAGCTGCTATGAAATGTTGCAGTTATAAACTCCTGGGACTGGATTCTGTTGAGATGCAGAATTTTACAGGGAAATGTTCCCATAACCCCGGCGCCTGGTCCCTCTATGAATGCAGTGAGGTGAGCTGCCTCCAGTGATGACATCTTGGGAAGATCTTACCTTAATAGTAGTCTCTGGGAGGTTGAGGGCAGCCGCCAGCTCACATCTCCGGGGCCGAGACACATAATTCTCCCTGTAGAACTCTTTCTCCAGCCTTGCTATCTGTTCCCGGGTGAATGCTGTCCTGTATCTCCGCACCTGGTCAGCTGCAGAGCTGGAGCTCCCCACGGGGTTGTTACAGCTGCCCAGGCTGCCTAATCCAGAACTGGCGGAAGAACTGGTGGTGCTGGCCACTGATCCACTTTCTACAAAACAGGGAGACACTTCAAGTTTTCGGAATGGTTTTTCACGTGACAATAACCACTAATGATATTTTTTTCAAATGTATATTTTTCATAAATAGGCATATATATATCTATTTCCCTTTCAACCAGCTACTGACAATATGATAGGGTAGGGTCCTGTGGTACACAGGATGGGAAACTTTCATAAGCATCTGACAATATTTTCATAGATTGTGCAACCATTTTACTGTGTAGTCCTGTAATAATACAATGACATATCACTCCTATCTGTAAAAGTTTCTTGTACAGGAGGGGGACAATGACTGAGCAACATATTTTTGTGTTAAAATTTTAAGTCATCAAACAAAGCAATTTGAAATGTAGGAGAATAAAGGGGAAGATAACCCATTAAAGAAAGCACTGTTATTCTGCTGAGGCTTCGGTGGTACAGAATGATATCTAGGAAATATATTATTTAAAATGAATTCGTAATAAAGGCATTAAACTATTGTACTACTGTACTAATTATTGTTTTCTGCGTTATTGATTACCATGGGGTAGGAAAATAAATAATCGATTGGTTGTATCATCAGGCAGGTGTAAAGTTTAGATACAAAGTCCTGAAAATGAAAAGTTAAATCTATTGTTTAGTTTTATTTTACAAAATGCATTTTGGGCGTTAATGCTTTTTATGTGTGATCAAGGCATATAAAAAGTTCTACCCCTGAAACACTTAATACAAGGATTATATGGCAACATAGTTTTATATATGTTTGTATTCAATCAGTTCAAAATCATATCTTACATGTTAAATATAGGATTCTGTCTAAATGGATATTCAAAGCCTCCATCTATGTATGCTATGCCTTCTGCAGGGTGTGCACCCAGTAGAGGTCCATACCTTTGCTGATGCTGTCCTTCAGCTGGGTACCACTCAAGCTGTTGGGGGATCGCAGGGCTGAGCACCCCACCTCTACATCACTGCTCATATCTGCCTCTGAAGCCACGTCTGAATAGTGGTGTATCTTCTTGCCTCTGTCAGATCCAGGGAGGTCTGATCCGTTGTTGTTATTAGATTCACTGTTGGGGTGAGAGATGCTGAACAAAGTGTCTATCTCAAATTTTCCTTTGCTGGGTATATCCCCTATAGATCCATGCATAGAGGAAGAAGTTAGCCTGGGACTCAGGCGAGCGTTATGATGAGCATTTTCCAAGGCCTCCAACATTGCATTCCCAGCTGAGTCGGACAGATTGGAAAGCCTCTTGCCTGTGGTTGGGCTGTGTAGACCTCTTTCCATAAGAATCATCTCTTTTCTTATCCTTTCCATCATCTCAGCTTTTGTGAGGAGGGAAAACAGTGAGAGTAGAAAGCAGGCTTGGTGCTGTAGTGATGATAATGATGTGCCTGCAGCAGGGGCCAATTCACATGCAGCCTGCCAGCGCCTCTAAATATGATCTTCTCCTTGCGTAAAAATTGTAGGATGCCAAAGCGATGGAATGACTGGTCAAAATGACCCATACATCCTTCCCAGCCAGAAATGTCATTCATCAAAAGCTGGGGCTCGTCATTAAGGTATGAATGACGCTGTGTGAATAATCATTTATTGTAACAGTTTTATAAGCAAATAAATACAGGCTCCTGTCACTTGGCAATGAAGGCGGGTTCTGTGCAGACACATATATCCAGGTAGAAAGAGGGAGAGACAAGGAAGGAACTGTTAGGCTCTTGATCAGATCTTGCTTCAGTTCCTGTGGGGTTTGGCCTCTGGGGTGAAATTGACAGTCTGATTAATAAAACGAGCCGAGCAGCATTTCCCTTTCATTTAGGGGCATCATTATGCTGTGATTTTTTGTTTTGTTGCCTTTTAGCTGCTAATGATGCTGGCTGTTCTCTTTCTTTTTTCACAATTAATAGATAGATAGATAATCTTTAATAAAAGATAAAATCGTTTTTTTGTTTTTTTTTTGCTTCTTGACCAAATACAGAATAAATATTTTCTAGCAATTTTCTATTAGTTTCAGTATTTGTTTTTATATTTTTCCAGATATATTTGTTTTTCACAGATGACAAATTAAAATTTGCATATCTAAAATAGACATCTATAATAATAATAATAATAATAACAACAACATTGTATTACTCGCCCACATCTCATAATCAAGTTACAAAAATAATCATAGAGCTAGTGGTTGGAGCTTGTAATCCTATATCTTAGGACCAACGTGCTTCAGTGTTTTCATGTATTAATTTCAACCTGAATGTCCCCTGAGAATAACTTTTATATGTAGATTTTATATTATATTTAGAATTTATATTTATAATATTGCCCTTTTCGTGCTCAAGTATAGACCAGACATTAGACTTGTTTCCTTATGGATTATGCCAGCCTTTATACAGAACATGCATGGTTATTGTAGATTATTGTAGATTTACAATCTAAAGAACCGAGATTATTGTCGTTAAAGTAACCATTTCCTGTGTTCTAGCTTCTGATGACTTAAGGAAGACACCGATTATCTTATCGCTGTCCTTTGGCGCCCCCATCAGTTTGCATCGCAGTATTGCTAGAAGAATTTTAAACTCCAGCGTTTTACCCTTCATTGCAGCAAGAGTCTCAAACCTGACAGCTCCGGCTTTTCTCGTTGCCTATAGAGAAAAAAACAACTTTCTCTTCAGAGGAACTTTTCTTTGTCCAAGCATGGCTCTGAGAACTAGTTAAAAATGAAGTTTTCTGTACACAAGCATTAAACCTCGGATTCAGAACATTATACACATTCGTATCAATTTGAATCAGTTTATTGATACATTTGATGGATCCTATACAAAGAACCTAAGACTTGTCATAATAATACAAATATTAACTAAATTCAAGTCTAAACCAAACCTATAGAAAGGAGAGATATGTTGTGGACATTTCTGCAATTTTCCTGTTTTTAAAAGCTCTGCACATGGTTCAGAAGCTTCAGATTCGGAGTATGGAATGGATTTTCAGTGGCAGACATTTCTGTGACAAATATGTCATATGTGACCATAGCCTAAGAAGATTTTACCAGTTTAGATAAGTTAGTATCCTGAGAACTATATTATGTATATACATTGCAGAGTTGCATATTATCGCTGGCCCACTATGTTAATTATTTGACATGATGTCATACTCCCTTGTAGGGTTGCTTTGATACCAAAATTTTGATTCGGTTTCGATACCATAAAAAAAGTATTGCGATACTCGATGCCATTCGATACCACGCGAAAAAATAAAATGCCAAAAAAAGCAGCATGCATTCCGCATTTTATCGAACTTCTGGCCCATAATCGCACAGTCCTATCCTATTTTTTAGGGAAACAAGGTGACAAAAAAAATGGTGAATTGTGCAGTTTTTCTTTTTTTTTTTCTTTTACGGCGTTTACTGCATAGGAGATATTAATATTTTAATAGTTTGGACTTTTCGGACGTGCCGATATGTAATATTTTATTTATTTATTGTTTATATATTTTATAGGTAAAATTGGGAGTGTTTTTTTTTTTTTCCAGTTTATTTAATAACTATTTCCCCCCTTAGGCCGAATGCACACGGCCGTGGTGATCTATACGAGTGTATTATTGTAGTGCAGCGGCTGGCATGAAGCGCACGGCGTCATAGCAACCAATGATGCTGTGCGCTCCTGGTATCCTGCCAGGCTGGGATACCACGGGATTTGGCCTTAGGGGCTAGAACCTGGGATCTTTTAATCCCTTGTCTATTCATCCTAATAGAGCTCTATCAGGGTGAATAGGACTTCACACTCTCCCTGCTGCCCTGTGCATAGTGCACACAGCAGCAGGGAGCTGACCATGGCAGCCAGGGCTTTAGTAGCATCCTGGCTGCCATGGTAACCAATCGGAGCCCCGGGATTACACTGCTGGGGCTCCGATCAGAGGCTGCCACCAATGAGAGGAGGTGAGGGGACTCTGTGGCCACTGCCACCAATGATTTTAATACTGGGGAGGGTGGGGGGGAGTTGGGTGCACTGCGCCACCAATGTTTTTAATACTGGGAAGGGGGGAAGTTGGGTGCACTGCGCATCAATGTTTTTAATTCTGTGGAGGGGCAGGGGGAGCACTGCACCACCAATGATAATTAATGTTTAATATACAAATACAGCCGGCGGCAGATACACATTTCCGGCCCCTGACCTCTGACAGGGCGCTGCAATCCGCGCAATTAACCCCTCAGGTGCCGCACCTGAGGGGTTAGCTGCCGCGGTTCTCAGCGCCCTGTCAGAGGCAGGCTGTCGGCAATGTGTTTCTGCCGCCGGCTGTATTTGTAATGTATTAAACGTTGGTGATCATTGGTGGCGCAGTGGCCACAGCCTCTCCCCTCCGCCTCACATCTGCGCTCTCATTGGAGGGAGCGGCAGCAGCACAGGGGGAGGGAGAGACTGATTCCTTCTTCCCTGTGCTGCTGAGAGCAGCGCGATCCATATTCTCTGATACTAGGCTGTGCAATAGCACAGCCTAGTATCAATAAAAGACAAATCCCGGTATCGTATCGATACCGGCCTAAAAATATAGATTGGGTATCGAAAGTTTGATACCCGAAACAACCCTACTCCCTTGTTATAGTTCATTTGTTCGTAATGTGATTGTTCAAATGTACAATTTTCTCCATATGCTTCCAAAAGGCCAATTTCAGCTGAAACTTGCCACCCAGACTAAATACATATTTCCTTAGTTGTGCAGTGTTGCTGTAAATGCCAGGGAAATCTCCCAGAGTATACAATTGGAGAAGATTTACCGTGAGTGAGAATCAGTTCCATCAACCTGACTGGGACTTGCAGAAATCCTTGTGCTTCCTTCAAATGAATGGAAAATTCTGCAACAAAATCTGCAGCTTGTGAAGGCAATCTAAGGTTTGTGTCCACTTTGACTGGAAAGTCTAAGGGCTCATGCACACGAACGTATTTCCTTTCCGTGTCCGTTCTGTATTTTTTGCGGACTGTATGCGGAACCAGTGATTTCAATGGGTCCACAAAAAAAACCCCAGAAGGTATGCATTCAGTTTTTCGTATGTCCGTATTTCCATTCCACAAAAAATAGAACATGTCCTAATATTGTCCACATTACCGACAAGGATAGTACTGTTCTATTAGGGACCAGCTGTTCCGTTTCGCAAAATACGGAATGCACACGGACATCATCCGTATTTTTTGCGGACCGCAAAATACATACGGTCGTGTGCATGAGCCCTTAGTGCTTATTAACACCTCCATGTCAATTTTGCATCTGTAAAGTCCAAGATCAGATCACAGCTGGGGCCACTGATTGGCCTGGCAGCAGTCACATGTGTAGATGGCACATCAAACTTCCGGTCTGGCGGGGAATGAAGTGGCAGAGACACTTTAAATTAGCATTACAGTGGATATAAGAAAAGAAGTAGGGAGGATTTGTGTGTGCCCACCAGGTCAAGGATATGATAATGTTACTAAGGACAGGGTACCAAACTGGTCTCATAATCCTTGGTATGTTTTTATGCACAAGGGATTAGAAAACTGTTATGCATTAACATTATGCAATTTTCAGTTTTTTCCCCCCTACTTAAAAGTATTTAGGTAGTTGCTTACATGTTGTGGCTTGTTGTCACCCCCCCCCCCCCCCCCCAATTAACCAGTTTATTTATCCCCATCTTGACCAGGTGCATTATCTTTTTTTCTTTTTGTACATGCATCTTTGAAAGTCATGACTTTTCCGTTATATATATATTTTTTTGTCATTTTTTATTAAGTATGTATTTTTTTTATAAAAAAAAAGAGCAAAATGTAGGAAAAAAGGGAAAATATTGTGGCTTTTTTTATTATTTAATTTATTTTATCCTTATTTTAATTTTATTTTACCTTATACTTTGTGCCTCCCATGTGGTCATATAAGAACTTTGAGGACGTTTAATTAAAAAAAAAATGTATTGATTATTTTAGCTTTAATTTGCCCCAGTTGCAGGGGAATGACAGCCCCCAGAAAGGTTGTAGAGTGCTGTGCAACCTCAATGCAGAGCTGGTCTGGGTCTGCTAAGACCCAGAAGCTTGTGGATATAGTACACTCAGCCCCCTGGGATCACATGTCCAGGGAGTGGGACTGCCGCTTCCTGATTTCTATGCAAAGCACTCATTGAGCCCTGTGTATAGAGTCCTTGCATTCTCTATGGGGAGCACGGCTCCTGCAGCTGAACAATTAGCATGCAGCTGAATTTTCTGCACTGACATTTTAAAATATCCATGCAAAGATGGACGACCTACAGATATAGGTGGTCGGGAAAGGATTAAAGGGAATGTAGTATCAGAGAGCAACATTTAGCTGAAATCCCATTTTTATGTTAAAATGTATGTAAAGTACTTTAGTGACATATCAAAGATTTTAATACATGGTGGCTTGAGTGCTGAGACCTCCACCAATTATTAGACGGAGGAGAAAAAAGCACTCAAAGTACTGTCTGTCAGGAGACAGGTTCAGTAGAAAGTCTATGAGCCCATCTTTAGTCCTCTAGTCCAGTCTTTCTCCATTCTGCAGCAAGGAGAGACTTTTCTATTGATGACCTATCCTCCTGATGGGGGGTCTGACACTTGGGACCCCTGCCAATCAGCTGTTTGAGAAGGCATCTGTGCTTGCAGTAGCGCTGTAGTCTTCTCTCAGCTCACTAGCACAGCACTGTACATTTTACAAAGTATATGCTTAATATTGCATCTCAGTCCCATTCACTTCAATGCGGCTAAGCTGCGCCTAGGCCATGTGACAGATGAAATCACATGGCCTAGAAAAGCTGTGAGAAGGCCACAGTGCTACTGTAAGCGCCCGTGCCTTCTCAAGTAGCGTATCGGTGGGAGTCCTAGGTGTCAGATCCCCAACCAGTTGGATACTGATGACCTATCCAGTGGATAGGTCATCAGTAGAAAAGTATTGGAAAACCCTTTTAAACATAATTCTATTTTAAAAATTCTATTTTAAAAAATGCCTGCAGTTTTCTACTGACCACTGAGCCTCGTGATAGGTTGTACTCCCTGTTCTGTAGAGATTGCTTTTCAGCAGTCATCTCATTATCATAGGTAGTATTACATTGAAAGCTAATATATATTATACATTATATCTACACCCATGATCAAGGGTTTAACACAGGCACCTGCCGCAACATAGAAGTAATGCCGCCCATTTCCACGTATATATATGGCTGCTCCAAAGCGTGCCTCTGAATTTTGTTAACAGACAAGATAGCTGCCCGCTTAATTAAGTTCAGAAAAAATAATAAATAATCTATACGTTTCTATGAGAAAAATCACATCAGCAAAAATAGAACATGTTTCAGTCTGTTTTTAATTTAAATATTTATATATTAGTAATATATTCCCTTTTAGTCAATATATGCATTCATTAATCGATCCCCCCAGATATAAAGAACACCGATTTTCAGGTTTGAAAAAAGTCTGTGCGCGATCACTCCAAAATAATCAGATAACAGATACATACAGTTGGCCATTCTTATTAGAACTGTTGATCAGAAAAAAAAAAGCAAAATAAAATTCAGATAATGACTAAAAGTTTTGCATCATAAAAGTCAATGGGAAACATCGCATGAGCCCATGGGCTAACCTTTTTTTCTAACACATTTTAAAAAATATATAATTTCACGCTAGCTGCAGGAAGAGAAGTTCAGTTATATTAGGTATTAGTTCTTTACTTCATGCAGTTTTTCACAATATGTTGGATATGTCTACATCTCTGACAACAGTCCTATTGACATCTTTCTTTGACCAAATTATATATATTTTTTCATTATGAATTTTTTGTGCATTTTGATACCAGTCTGGTCACCACAATTCATATTTTTTTTTTTTTTACTTTGTGTCTTAACTTGATTTAATATTGTCTCTTCTCTTGTCACTTTGCAGTGCAAGGGAGTTCCTAGGTTAGGTTGTATTTAGACTATCCTTCCTGAGAGGTAAGTGCATAGTTGTGGCCAGCAGAGACTTAGCAACCCTGACACTCCAGAATTCTGGTTTAAAAATACAGAAAAAATATGGTAGTTTGTTGCAATTTTTTTGGCTTATTTGTGCATAAATTTTGACCTTTTGCATTTTAAACCAGTCACTATAGTTTTGAAATGTAGGTGGATGAAAAACTGGATGTGGTTAACCTGTCAAGCAGATATAAGTCACATTTATCAACTGGGACTTTACAAATAAAGTCACAAAAATGATCCCAATCTTACACCATTAAACGGGTAGTGTAAAAAGTGGAGTAACAACTCAAGACAGAAGTATGAGATGTAAAGATACACTCATTTTATCAAACGTTGTGCGACATCTGATAGATTTGGCATGTATTATGGCAACACAGACTCCTGTGAAACTGACTTAAAAAATTTCCACCATGATAAATCTTCTCATAGTTTTGCCATTTTTAGCATTTTTTTTTTTTTGCATTTTCAAGCTCACAGGTTTTAAAGTCTTTATTGAATTATGAAATTCAGTGCATGGCGAGTTTTGGTGTTGCATTTGAACATTTTTTTGCATTTGTCATAAAATGTAGCATGCTGTAGTTGTGTGTTTGTTTTTTTAGGTGTTTTTTTCCATTAGGCATATATACAGAAGTTGGACTCCTGAAAACAAGCCTGTTTAAAGTATACAGTAAAAAAAAAACAGTAAAAGAAAAACACGAAAACATGGTAAAACACGTAGCATTTTTTACACTAGGTGAGATGGAAGCTTTAATGGTGGGTTTTTGTAACTACAGTAATTCCGAATACAATGTTTTTGTAATTGTTCTCTGTGATTGCTGTCTTATATAAAATAATAGTTTTTAGCTTCACCAATCTATTCCACCTCACACTGTTACACACATTAGAAAGCAATAAAAATGTATTTAAAACTAAAAATCACCAGAATTTTATATTGTAGCACTTAGGCCTTCATTCCTGACAACATTCAGAAACATGGTGAAAATGCAGAGCTAAATTTGAGTGTGAAATGTTCATGGTTTTTGTTAACAGCTCTGTATTAATGTATTTGTGTTAGTGGTTTTTAAAGAGATCTGTCAACACAAAATTCAGTGCAATCTGCAGGCAGTATGTTATAGACAAGGAGGAGCTGAGCAGATTGATATATCGTTTAGGGGGGGGGATATCAGTAAAATTTGTCATGAATACATTTAAATCTCTGCTATCTCTGACTTGAATTAGTACACAGGGGAGGTGTTATTCATGATTGATAGCATTCCCTGTGTGTATAAATAGATAGTTGTCAATCACTGATAACACCTCCACCGTGAACAAAGAAATCAGAAATACCAGACCTATAAATGTATAAATAACAAGTTTTACTGAATCTTTTCCCACAAAACTACATATCAATCTGCTCAGCTCCTCCTGTTCTATAACATTCTGCCTGTGCAATGCATTTCGTGGTGAAATTTTTTGTTCATGTTTGTATTCATGCAAATATTTTATTTTATATTTCAAATAACAATAATGAACAAATATACACCTTTATGTTACAGATTCATGTTTTTCTGACTCCGCTGACTTTTATGGCACGGTTTACTGTCATCATACTTCAGCCGAAAACATATTTATTTTTGCTGGCTCTGTGTGGAAAACTGCCAAAACACACAAAATATGATTAGCCCAACTAAGAGCACATTCATATTTTTATTTTTTTTTACTTTATTTGCAGTATGATTTGCTTTGTTAACAGATGAGCTGAAACATTGATGAGCATTTAACATTCATATATATAATTTTTTACACCTATTGACTTTTATGATAGAAAAAGAAAACAGGTCATGCTGAATCCTGTATACAAAAAAATAAAAAAAAAAAATCCACTCTTTTAGAACTTATGCATTTTGCCGTCAGTTTGAGTCCTATAATAATAGATAGCAGCCATAGTATTCATGTCTAATGTTGGTTTAGAGCAGGTATATGTGCAAGTACAAAAGCCAGCAGAGATAAGAAGAGGAGACAAAATAGCTACAATCTTATTTTGGTATCTTTAGGATCTGCCCTAGCTTTTTGCTTAAAAAAGTAAAAAAAACTCCATCAAAACTGAACTGTAAGCAAGTTTTTAAAGTGTCTTTTATATTATCACTCATTGAGCACCTACAGTTCCACAACAGAAGCTCTCAAGCACTTCATGTATGGAATCTATACATACAGCTTTGCAATGTGCATGAGCCCTAATACGACACCATTGTATGCAACATAACAATAAAAAGTACTTTTTTGCATCAAATACAGTGAGGCTTTTCAACGCTTGTGTCATACCAAGTGCTTAGTCAATCCTGTGAATGATAGTGAGATATCTGAACAATGATTACCAAGTGCAATGAGAAAAACAATAATTCGTAAAAAATAACATTTTTGGAATTTAGATTGAGAGGATGCATGAGTGATGACAGTCTATGTCCTGTAGAATATGTTGTTTAATTATAGAATAATAATAAATTAGTAAAAAAATAAATTAATTAATAAATGAGTAATCTTGGTTTTTACTCTCTTACAAAGTAATTTAATGTGTATCTATCAGGACTCCTTCACATATATCTGGTCATCCAGTTCAGTTTCCCTTCAGGAAAACTGAAGCTAGAACTGATGCCATGTCACAAAATATCCCATATTCACCTGGCACATCAGTTGTGATGCTGGATGTCAAATAGCGCCTGACAACTGTCCGCCGCTATCAGTCTGTAAATGCTGAATCTGTGGAATACACAACTAGCCAAACACAAATAGTGTGTGTGCACCCAATCATATTTTAAAGGGAATGTGTCATCAGAAAATGACCTATTATTTAACAAAGCTTCCTGTTCTTTAAAAGCAGCCACATAGGCAAGTGGTTATTTATCAGCTTTGGTTATAGTTCTTTGTATTCAGAGGTAGAGTGTGCACAAACTTATGAACTAGTTCAAATAATGTGATGTCTGTTACATGGTGTATACCTGCATACTTAAATGGGTCGTACCACCATTAAATTGTATTAAAAAATAAATCAGCATAAAAATCTAATGGCTTTTTATTTTACCTTCCATTACTAAAATGGGCAATTTTAAGATTTTTTTACTTCATTTTAATGGCACCCCTGGTCTGTCATCACATGCCGATAAGTCCTGATATTCATTAGATCCCCCCTGCCACTGATTGACAGTTTTTCATTTTCCAGCTACAATAAGTGGTCGGTGGGCGGAGAAAACCTGGAGCTTATGAATATCAGGACTCATCTGCATACATTGTAGCTGTTCAGTACAAGGTAAATTTAAAGGCTTTGAACACTTCTGGGGGCAACTTATTTTATGATTTAATTTTATTCATTTTGAATTAAAAAAAAATTCCAATTGGTCTATATTCAAAATATTAAACAATTTTTGTCCTACAAGGTTAATTTGCAGCCTTTCTGCTGAGTATTTTACTTTCAGTTTCACACTAAGTGATCAAGTTGCTGCTCTGGATATATAGCCCTTATCTCTGAACTCCTGACAGCTCATAAACACTCATTATAGTTACATTCTTATCAAACAGAGATCTCTGGATTCATGTAAGATACAGAGCTGGTTCTAGCTTTGCTAAACAGAGATTGACATGTAATAAATTATCTATATTTGAATGTTTTGCATTAAAGGGGTTGCCTCCCCAGCCAATCACGGACCACAGTGACTAGTGACTAGCTGACCAGGTATTTCCTCTGTATTGAGACAGGACCAGGAAGTGGAAACTAACAGGGACTGTTGGTGAAGAAGCAGCTTTGTGTGGGGAGTAATGCTTATTTTATTTTTTTAACCCACTCTGACCCTTTTCTTAAAACATATCCCACCAGTGAACAACTTTAAAGGAACATTTCTCTCTTAGACATTTATAGCATAGCCACAAGATGATACCATGCAGGTCCCACCTCTGCAAACTGTACCAAACAGGGGTCC
This sequence comes from Bufo gargarizans, assembly GCF_014858855.1. NCBI lineage: Eukaryota > Metazoa > Chordata > Amphibia > Anura > Bufonidae > Bufo > Bufo gargarizans. The sequence goes on along the minus strand of NC_058090.1, from coordinate 22,279,137 downwards.
TCTGACCCCCTGTCCTACTTGGTTCTGCTGCTACTTGAATGGGTAGGTGGCTACATATGAAGGGACCTTTAAGTTCACTTCTTTGAGAGTTCCGAAAACAACCAAGCAAGTACCAATCAGTCAACATTTATTGTATATCCTGTGGATATGTAAAATATCTAAGAAGAGAATACCCATTTTACTACAGACCATCTCTGCACTCCATATTTAGCTATCTATCTGTCATTAGATTGGGGTAGACTCAAAATGATGTTTTGTTTTCAGTCATCACAAGTCCACATATTTAATTATGAGTTTTGTTACTGAAATTACATGAAATCAGAAGAAAAGGGAACCAAAGAAACAAGTGGTACTGCTATGTGTGACAAACAGAGTCATGTATCAAGTTTGTAGAGGTTTTATTCAAAGGCTACGCATTTTGGCACTGAACTAGTGTCTTCTTCAGATAATAATAGCACAAAGGCCTTGATAATGTCACAAGTTCAGTGCCAAAACACAAAGCCAAACTAGTGTTGAGCAAAGCAAAGCATTCGAAGCAGAATTTGGTCCGAAAATTAGGAAAACATTGATTAGAAACTAATCCAATTTTGCTCACTCTTCGTGGTAACGAGTCAGGTTTTCCTAAAATAGCGGCTGCACGTGTTACAAAGCGAGGCTAAGTGTAGAGGAAACAAGCCTGGGAATGCAGGATCATCCATAATTCCGTGCAGCTAGCCCATCCGCAAATAGCCATCCCCTGTGATGTCAGTCCTATAAACCCTCATCCCACACGGTCTCTACCATTTTCCTGTGGGCAGAGCATAGGGAGAGATGTGGCAAGCGCTCATGCGCTAGGGACAGTGTTGCTGAAAACTGATTAATAGAAGAATATTGGAGAGGAGACTGCAGGGAGACTGCAGGGAGAGTGCAGGGAGACCTATTCTGCATTAGTTTATTTATTCCTGCATTTACTTATTCCTACAGTCAGCCATAAACTAAGATATGTAATTCAATACCAATAAGATGGAAGCCTTTATTATTGCAGTGCCAGCGTGCCAACCAATACCATCTAGTCTGCACCCATTAGGGGGACGAGGTCTTAATAATGAACATCCTCATCTTTTGCTGGCTTTACTTCTTCCAAATCATCCTTCAAAGTCTCCATGTCCAAGAAAAGTCAGCAAGATGCAGGGAGAGGAGAAGCTGGATGTTCCTGATTACATATTCTCATCGCTATTAGATGATGTGAAAAGGGAGGAAAAGCAGATGGCAGAAGAAGGGCTCCCACCTGTAGGGCAGGAGAGCGCTGGGGTTAGAGAAGTGGGTATGCAAGAGCTGAATAATATTCAGTGTTTACTGTCAAATAAGCTACAGTAGATTGCAGGTCAGAACAGCAATAGTTGTATATTGTCCCCTACCTAACCAGCCAAATCCACATACTAACAACAGCCCCTGTTTAAAGGTGCATTAAAGGTGCCTTGCAGCCATTAACAATGAAGAAGGACTATACAGTGCAGGTCTTCATTATTAAATGAAAGGCAGCATGGCCTGCTCTGTTTGGCTGTACCCTAAGGCAGAGTGGTCTGGGTATACCTGATTTTTAGCAATTCATGAAGAATTAATTCGGAACTAATCATATTTCATGGTGAACTTTGGCGACGTTGCCGAATCAAATTTTTCTAAACTTTGCTCATCTCTCATCCCTCAATCAGAAACACTTACCCGTTCTTTGGTTAATTTACCTAATTAGATGTTCCTATTAGCAGTGGCATTGATGCATGGCCAGTCCAAGGAGGTGCCCCAGCAGTTGTAATACTGCTGTACAGAATTGCGCCTGTTATACACAAATCCCATCCAAGTAATGCTTGACATCTCTGCACTGTGGCGTGTGTTTTTTAAAAAATTTCTAAGTAGATCTCTTACTCAAATTGTCTTGCATTTTTAATGGATATATCTTATAGTATCTTGCAGTTTTCATTATGTGCTGTGCTTTTTTCTTTATTTTGGTTGAAAATTGTAATAAGAACAGATTAGACAAAATAAAGCTGAATGCAGATTTTTTTGTTTTTGTTTACTACAACTAGTAGTCACCCTCATAACTAGAGATGAGTGATTTGTATAGCCTGTGACTCATCAATGCATCTGAAACTTTTATTATTGCTATAATTGTTATTTTTCGTATAGTGATGTAAAGCACAGTAGAACTTTACAAAGGGCAATATTAGGGTAATAAATTGTAACAATTGCAACAGACAGTGCAGTATAGAAAAAAATAAATCTAAAATTTTCAAGATTTGGTAAGGGACCTTTTTATATATGCTTACAATCTATAAGGAACAGGAAACAGATACAAGAGGTCAGGGAATTGAGTAATGAAGTGCTTGGCATGTGAGGTGGAGATAGTGCTAAATTACTTGTTGCAGGACTCCTGAGACCAGGTTACATTCTCCTCAGAAGAGGAAAGTGTTCAGTGACTGTTTGAAGTCAGAAAATACAAATGAGCTCTCTTTAAAAAAAAAAAAAAAACTCTGATGCCACCAGATGGAAAGTACTTATCGTATAAGTCAATGTTCAACTTTTCAAACAGGCCTTGAGGACATACCATAGGATTATAGCTAAACCAGTACCACATCTGTAGCCAGTTTTAAGGTGATTGCCCCTCATCTGTGCAGAGCAGAGGGTGTCTGATGGAATGAGGGAGGGAGTTTCAGAAGAGATGGGAGACATAACATAAGCGTTGTATATTAGAGTGTGAGGGGACGATTAAAATTGTAGCGAAGATGTTGTCATTGGAAGATAAAAAGTTGTAAGTTGTGATGCCTATGACCTTGAATGAAATCCAGGTTTTGAGGTGGATGTTATTGAGCATCTTGTCCACCAAGAAAGCATAGCTCTTCCTTCTGCCCTTCCTGCAAATTGATTCAACCAATGCAACCTAAGGTCTCATGCACACAAGCGTATTTTCTTTCCGTGTCCGTTCCTTTTTTTTTTAAGACCGTATGACAAACCATTCATTTCAATGGGTCCGCCAAAAAAACTGAAGTTACTCCGTGTGCATTCCTTTTCCGTATGTCCGTATTTCCATTCAGCAAAAAAATAGAACATGTCCTATTACAGTGGTGTCGAACCTTTTAGAGGCCGAGGGCCCAAACTGCAACCCAAAACCCACTTATTTATCGTAAAGTGCCAACACGGCAATTTAACCTGAATACTATAGTTCAATATAGTATATATTCCATGTACTTTATCATTTAGTTATTAAAGCCTGCCTACATTCAGTGCCCTGCCTGTGCTGTTCATAGTGCACCCTGTGCTGATGAATGGCAGGAAAAGTCTAAGTCATATTAGTACACCATAGAATTTTTTCACAGTGCGAGTGCCCACAGAGAGGGCTTTGAGTGCCGCCTCTGGCACCCGTGCCATAGGTTCGCCATCACTGTTCTATTATGTCTGCATTATGGACAAGGATAGTACTGTTCTATTAGGGGCCAGCTATTCCATTCCACAAAATACGGAATGCACATGGACGTCATCCATATTTTTTGAGGATCCATTTTTGCTGACCGCAAGATACATACGGTCGTGTGCATGAGGCCTAAAGGTGAGAAGAAAAACTGACATGAGAATGTAGATATGCTAATTTCAATATATAATGCATATAGCCATATTAAGATTGTATAACATTTAAGCATGTAGCATAAGCCCTTATGCAAACAAAAGGCATATCCACAAAATACGGATACTGACCATGATCATACCACATTTTCCTAATGGAACTGCCTATTCTCATCCGCCAAACATAAATCGGACATGTTCTATTATTTAGTTACTGCCACACAGATACAGACAGCACACTGATGAGAGCACCATTTGGTAGCATATATAATGAGACCTACTTGTTAGTTTTTTTGTACCAAAATCAACATGTTTAATTTAAAGAAATCCTTTAAATCAGGTAGGTTATTTAAAACATGTTATTTGCTATATAGGCAGTTAGCCTAACTTATATACTGTACTTGTTATATCTCTTACTCACTTCTATTATGCATTTTCTACAATGTTGGTAGCTATGTCTGATTCAAAGACTAAAAAAATTAATCTGGAGAAGATATTTCTTCCCTGGATTGGTGCTACCATTGGTAGTAATGCCTTAGTGCCATGGAGGGGCAGTTTTTTTTGTGTAAGGGAGTATATGTCATGGCAGGTTCTTACCTCTTACAGGGTACAGCTCCACAGTCAGTTTCCTGATATAGATTTTGAACCCAGAATGAGGAGGGGATCATTTATTTATTTTATGCATTTATATACTGTAGCGCTGCTATATTCCACAGTGCTTTACAGACATTGGCATCAGGCTGTCCCCAATGGGGCTCCCAATTTAAGATCTCTATCAGTATGTCTTTCGAGTGTGGGAGGAAACCGAAGAACCCAGAGGAAACCCAACCAAGCACAAAGAGAACATACAAACTCCATGCAGATGTTGTCCTTGGTCGGATTCAGAGCTGCAAGACGCCAGTGCTAACCACTGAGCCACCGTGCTGCCCGTATATAATAAGAGATAAAGTATAGACAGATACGACTTTTCCTCTTCTTTCAATTTACTCCTGGTTTTGGTTTCCAAAACCGCTTCAGGAAACCTCACTGTATGGCCATACCCTTAGACCCATAGAAGGTGTGGTTTTGCCACTAAATCCCCATGCAGTTGGTGGGCTGCAACTGTACTTGATATTTATTCAAATGGCAGGCATGGGTGCCACACGACCGTTAGAGGTGATCTGCATGCAAATTCCACTACTGAAGTGCACCGTATGTGGGCACCCATAGCTATGTAGTTAAATACACCTATAAATAAACCTATTAATAGACAAGTACTAAACCCTTTATGCTATAATTATGCTTAAAAAAAAGTTACAAATTATGGCGCATCCCATATGGGCAACCTAATTTGCGACTTTTAAAGTTTCTCAACACTTCTCAAGTGCCAAGAAAGTGGGAAGGGCTTAGTGGGAGGGACTGGGGCTTCACATGGCTCTCTGGATTGGATTTACTATATCTTTTGTCAGAAAGTGGCGTAAATTACAACTGAAGTATGCACCAGCCCGTTGCTGGCGTAGACTTCAGTATCTAGTGCCCTGGCAGCACAGAGATGTGCCTAATTTATTAATACATTAGGCGCATCTCAGGCCAGTGCAGGGAGATGAAAACTGACTATGGTTACACCAGTCTTGTTAAATCTACCACAACCAGGTATGTTGATATCCAACATGCTCAACCATTCCATTCATAGACATCTGCCATCAGGGAGAGTCGAGGCTCTTCCTGATAGCAGATGGTTGGCCATTTCCACTGAAATCTACATTTTTGGTGAACATACATGTAGTGTGTTTGGCCAGTATCCTTCCAGAATCCAGAAACGTTATCTGAAAACTTTCAGGAACATTTACATGCATTTGAATTCATGATATTGGCTGCTCTATTTATAAACTAGATTTTTGTGTGAGTTTTAGGTTCAGTGGTCCTTTGAAACAGATGGAAAACTGTAGTATCAGGTCCCAAGTTGTGACGCGATAATAGAACATATCAGGCCTATCAGCAGACAACTGCTTCTGAATCTAATAGAGGAGGAGATCATATACTTCTATAGTTTATTTCTTTGTTTAGGTTATTCTTAAAGTAGCCCAATTGTCCCATTTGGCGATATGGCCTGTGTGTTCAGTGATAAAAGTCACATTCACTGTGCAATTTAATGTGGATATGCATTTGTTCTATATCTCCTCTGCATATAGTGTTTTGAATGGTCATGCAGCTATGACATTTTTATTCTTTTTTAATTGTTTCCAGGATTCAAGTAACAGATGAACTCAACAAAAAACCTCAGTAGGTGCTCACTGCTTCTGTACTTCCCATAAAATTTTATGGAAAACCACTCAAACTGGATGTCCTGTTCTCAAGATAATTTCCTGGTCTGATTCCCACTGAGTTGATACACAAAATATTAGACAATAACCTAATTTAAAGAGGTTGTCTCATCACAGACAATGGGGGCATATGACTAGGATATGCCCCCATTGTTTTATAGGTGAGGGTCCCACACCTATATCGGAAACGGAGCCCCGTATTGTATTAATTTACATTTTAGGGTGATGTAGGTATAAAATTGACACAGAATACGTCTCCCTGCACTCTCCCTACAGGCTGCCTGCATTCTCCCTGCACTCTCCCTCCCCAATATTCTTCTATTAATAATTTTCTGCAACACTGTCCCTAGCGCATAAGCGCTTGCCACGTCTCTCCCTATGCTCAGCTCACAGTGAAATGGCAGAGACCGCGTGGGATGAGGGTTATATAGGGCTATGATGTAAAAGGAGTCGGTTAACTGCGGATTGGCTGGCTGCGCAACATTATGGACGGTCTCGCGCTCCCAGGCTTCTTACTTTCAATTTGTAACATGTGCAGTGACCATTTTAGCAAAATTTGTTGTGAATCTGTTTTCCTAAACTTTGAAATGAATTCCACTTAAAATACTTTGGATTGCTCAACACTAGTTGAGATAGCTTATTTTATTTTATTTTTTATGAGCTTTGAGTCTTTTGCCAATATTTTCTCCTTGCTGAATATTCACTTTTAATTTTTATTACAGCAAATGTACAATGCTGGACCTTTCACAAATGAATCCAGTGTTACCCTCTTTATATATATTGTGGTAATGTGAACAGTGCTGGAAGGTGTGTTGTCCCACTTCAGGTACCTCAGATGGGTAAGGGTACTTTCACACTTGCGGCAGGACGGATCCGGCAGGTTGTTCACCCTGTCGGATCCGTCCTTCCGCTGTTTCACCGTGCTGCCGGACCGCCCGGTACGCTTTGTCCAGCAAAACTCCTCTTCCATGTTGCTGTGGATAGGAACGCTGCCCGGTAGCTAGCTCTGTCCCTTGAGCTCCTTCAAAGCCAGGGTCGCTGCACGAGTGCCAGCGTTGCCCTCCATGCACCATACACTACTGCCTTCCTTGAATCCTCTGTGCAGGGAAAAAGAAGGGAAAATCCCGCTGCTTGCCACCAGTTGTGACGGTATCATCCGTGTCACCGTCTAGTCTTCCCTTCTTCCCATGAAATAGCACATCCAAATAATCCACTGAGCAATAATTCGCTATTATCGCTGGTATCGCTGAATAATTTCAACAGCAGAAGGACGGATCCGACAGGGTGTACAGCCTGCCGGATACGTCCAGCCTGCAAGTGTGAAAGTACCCTGAGACAGATAAAATCCAGAGAGTGGCAGTAGTCTCAGCAAAGCATAGTTTGCTGAGACATTTCTGTATACATTTTCTGGGCTGGATTTTACTTGGACTGGTGGCTAGGCTTGGTAGAGGGAGTTCCCAGTCCACATCTGTGACGGTATCATCCGTGTCACCGTCTAGTCTTCCCTTCTTCCCATGAAATAGCACAGCCAAATAATCCACGGAGCAATAATTCGCTATTATCGCTGGTATCACTGAATAATTCCACATATGAGCCCAAGCTTAATACTGGAACAAGACTTTACTGGAAGCATCAAATGTATTCAGAACTACACTTTCTTTTATGCCCTGTTCCCATGCAAGGGAGACACCCACAACAAATATACATTAACCAATGACACAAAGGCTACAACCCACATAGAATCCTCCCCTCTGCCTGCTGATATAATCATGGTACACCATGGTTAACATAATTATCACAGGCAGGAAAATACACAATGTCCTCTGTCCTGGAGACAACCGAGTTGTAATTCAATTATCTCTCAGGACAGAGGGCAATCGCCAATACACACAGAGAGACAATGGAACAGACCTCACTACTCAACTTATACAATGTCCCACCCTTTATAGTACACATAGACATTTAACATCCCAAAATGGCACGAATTAGACCAGGGGTTAAAAGTTAGTAAAAGTCTCTTGGGCCTGGCTGTACTCATGGCTTTTCTGTCCTGGAGACAATTGAGAAGTGATCCATCTCCCAAGGACAGAGGCAAGACTCCATTAGCCACATGGTAGCAAAAGATAGCAAAATACATGAACCCACATAACTATGCAGCCATTGCCGAAAGCCGGTGCCTTCAACATGGGACCGTAATCACATGGTAAGAGGCTGGCAACTAGTCCTCTCCAAGCACTTGTGGCAACCTCAAACGAGGGGAGTTTGTCACAACACCCTTCCAGTATGGGTTTTCCTTTCTACCTGAGGTGATCGCAGGTGAGGCCTGCTGTAATCAGGCTTGCATAAAGCGCCTCAGAGTAGGAGAGCAAGACTGTTTTGTGAAGCAGAGGCTCTGTGTGTGGTCTCAGTCAGGAGGACTGAGGGGCCACAAGGCTTTGGAGGACCTAGAGAACGAGGGTTGCACGCCCAGTGTCTGGAGGACTACTGGGCCACACTCCCCCAAAAGGTACTGTAGTTGCCACAGCCTGGAGGCTGCAGTATTGATGTTGGCTGAGGAAAGTCGCATATAATGTACATGTGTGAACTGTGCTCTATTAGTAAGGGAGGGACGTATTTTGTTTAGGTAGCGCCTAGACGGGCAGGAGTTTATTTGTGTTTTAAGTGTTGGCGGTGCGGGAACCTCACCCCACCCAGTGATGTATAACTGGACTATCCTTTATAAGAAGACTGTCAAAATAAATGCACAGTTTGGACATGAAAATCCATTGTCTGGTGAGATATCTGTGAGTGTGACCCCCTGAAAACAGACGATCCCCTACAATATACAGTACAGACCAAAGGTTTGGACACACCTTCTCATTCAAAGAGTTTTCTTTATTTTCATGACTATGAAAATTGTAGATTCACACTGAAGGCATCAAAACTATGAATTAACACATGTGGAATTATATACATAACAAAAAAGTGTGAAACAACTGAAAATATGTCATATTCTAGGTTCTTCAAAGTAGCCACCTTTTGCTTTGATTACTGCTTTGCACACTCTTGGCATTCTCTTGATGAGCTTCAAGAGGTAGTCACCTGAAATGGTCTTCCAACAGTCTTGAAGGAGTTCCCAGAGATGCTTAGCACTTGTTGGCCCTTTTGCCTTCACTCTGCGGTCCAGCTCACCCAAAACCATCTCGATTGGGTTCAGGTCCGGTGACTGTGTAGGCCAGGTCATCTGGCGCAGCACCACATCACTCTCCTTCATGGTCAAATAGCCCTTACACAGCCTGGAGGTGTGTTTGGGGTCATTGTCCTGTTGAAAAATAAATGATGGTCCAACTAAACGCAAACCGGATGGAATAGCATGCCGCTGCAAGATGCTGTGGTAGCCATGCTGGTTCAGTATGCCTTCAATTTTGAATAAATACCCAACAGTGTCACCAGCAAAGCACCCCCACACCATCACACCTCCTCCTCCATGCTTCACTGTGGGAACCAGGCATGCAGGGCTGGCCTTAGGCCTTTAGGCGCCCTGTGCGAGAAAGCTTTACAGCGCCCCATAGTGACCACGCCCCTCAGTAACCACGCCCCTCAGTAACCACACCCTTTCAGTGGTCACACCCATTTCTCCAATATCGGCTTCAGATTCAGACGCCCTTGATTCATTTGCATCCGGTGTGGCCGCTGGATATTCCTCACTGCAGATACTCTGTTGTAGGTGGACTCACCTTTTACCACAATCACTTCTATCTGACGCTGAGAGGAGCCTGCAATACGTTCCGGCGTCTGCTACAGTTATTGGTGGAATCAGGAGGGTGGCGATGTCTGTCCTCTCGACTGTATGAGCCTGGAAAATACACAGGAACCCAAGTTGAGCACCATAGTAGTCCTCACAGACTCTGCGTATACGTGATTTATAAGAATTGTGCAGCGTCCAGGAGGAAATGGGCAATGGTTTGGACAGGATGTTCTGCAGTGCAGCACCTTACCAATTCTGCTGACAATGGAGATAGGGTAGTGGTAGAAGGGGACAGGTAAAGGTAGATTTGGTAAGATGTTAGGTAGAGGAGAAGAAAACAGGTCTGTGCAGTGTCAGACAATACGTGAGGGGTAGTTTTACATCATGGCCGTTCTAACTCCTGCTAGAGCCACTGGTCACTACAGTATGTGTCACCATGGGCAGCCTATGATGGAGGGAGTGACCGATCGCTCATCATTATACCATTGTATGGAAGGTCTGAGGCATTGGCCAGGGCAGTATCTATGTCAATGGCTTCTGCGGGTTATAGCAGATACCTGCAGCTCCTGAATCCGCCTCTGGATAGCTTCCAGGCTGCTGCTTCAAAAATGAAGGAAACCAAGAGAGGTGAGGGCCTGAGCAGATGGACGGGCCGAGAGAGAGAGAGACAATCACAGGAGGAATAGAAAGTGAGAGGGAAAATAACCATAGGGAGCAGTGGTGAGCATGCACGACCTGTGACAGTAACTTAGGACCTCTATGCATCCTCTCACCTGAGGGGGTAGGATACCATCTTGCTTCCTCCAGGAGATTGTTGGAGTGGGGCTGCCTAGCGCTCTACAGTACAGCCGGGCCCCGCCCCCTCCTCACTCAGTCTCTTAGTCCGGACCGTGGCGTGAGTGACGGTGCGGTGTGTCACGGTGTGAGTCTGACTTCATCATGTTTTCATCATGCCCCTGTTCCTGTAGAATAGATACCCGGCGGGCCGCAGCGGGCGGCGGCAAGCAAAGCAACAAAATATAATAGTAGTATAGTAGACAGTCTTCACTTAGAGTTCGGCGGGCTGTGTCGGCCGCCCGGCGCCCCTGTTGCTATGGCGCCCTGTGCGACCGCACAGCCCGCACACCCCAAAGGCCGGCCCTGCAGGCATGTAGAGTCCATACGTTCACCTTTTCTGAGTCGCACAAAGACACGGTGGTTGGAACCAAAGATCTCAAATTTGGACTCATCAGACCAAAGCACCGATTTCCACTGGTCTAATGTCCATTCCTTGTGTTCTTTAGCCCAAACAAGTCTCTTCTGCGTGTTGCCTGTCCTTAGCAGTGGTTTCCTAGCAGATATTCTACCATGAAGGCCTGATTCACACAGTCTCCTCTTAACAGTTGTTCTAGAGATGTGTCTGCTGCTAGAACTCTGTGTGGCATTGACCTGGTCTCTAATCTGAGCTGCTGTTAACCTGCGATTTCTGAGGCTGGTGACTCGGATTAACTTATCCTCCGCAGCAGAGGTGACTCTTGGTCTTCCTTTCCTGGGGCGGTCTGCATGTGAGCCAGTTTCTTTGTAGCGCTTGATGGTTTTTGTGACTGCACTTGGGGACACTTTCAAAGTTTTCCCAATTTTTCGGACTGACTGACCTTCATTTCTTAAAGTAATGATGGCCACTCGTTTTTCTTTACTTAGCTGCTTTTTTCTTGCCATAATACAAATTCTAACAGTCTATTCAGTAGGACTATCAGCTGTGTATCCACCTGACTTCTCCACAACGCAACTGATGGTCCCAGCCCCATTTATAAGGCAAGAAATCCCACTTATTAAACCTGACAGGGCACACCTGTGAAGTGAAAACCATTTCAGGTGACTACCTCTTTAAGCTCATCAAGAGAATGCCAAGAGTGTGCAAAGCAGTAATCAAAGCAAAAGGTGGCTACTTTGAAGAACCTAGAATATGACATATTTTCATTTGTTTCACACTTTTTTGTTATGTATATAATTCCACATTTGTTAATTCATAGTTTTGATGCCTTCAGTGTGAATCTACAATTTTCATAGTCATGAAAATAAAGAAAACTCTTTTAATGAGAAGGTGTGTCCAAACTTTTGGTCTGTACTGTATATGTATATCTATCTATATATATATATATATATATATATATATACTAGCAGAAGGACCCGGCTTTTCATTTAATGTTTGTGTGTGTCATTAAAAGATATCGACAGTATTCCCCATAACAGTGACCTCTACAGCACCCTGCCCCTTTAACAGTGAACTCCACAGTCCTCCACCCCTTAACACTGACCCTTCCCCCACAGTGCCCCACCACTTTAAAATGGGAGCCCATCTCCTTAACTTTGACCTTTACAGCAGCCCACCCCTTTAACAGAGAGTTTCACAGCACCTCACTCTCTTGACAGTGACCTTCTCAGGGGCCCGCCCCCTTAAAAGTGACCTCCACAGTACCCCGCTCCCAACAGTGACCTCACAGTACCCTGCTGCCTTAACAGTGACCTCCACAGCAGTTGCCCCTTTAATAGTGGCCCCTGGCCCCTTAACCACTTCAGCCCCGCTAGGTGAAACCCCCTTCATGACCAGAGCACTTTTTACACTTCGGCACTACACTCCTTTCACCGTTTATCGCTCGGTCATGCAACTTACCACCCAAATGAATTTTACCTCCTTTTCTTCTCACTAATGGAGCTTTCATTTGGTGGTATTTTATTGCTGCTGTCATTTTTACTTTTTTTGTTATTAATCAAAATGTAACGATTTTTTTGCAAAAAAATGACATTTTTCACTTTCAGCTGTAAAATTTTGCAAAAAAAACGACATCCATATATAAATTTTTCGCCAAATTTATTGTTCTACATGTCTTTGATAAAAAAAAAATGTTTGGGCAAAAAAAAAATGGTTTGGGTAAAAGTTATAGCATTTACAAACTATGGTACAAAAATGTGAATTTCCGCTTTTTGAAACAGCTCTGACTTTCTGAGCACCTGTCATGATTCCTGAGGTTCTACAATGCCCAAACAGTAGAAAACCCCCACAAATGACCCCATTTCGGAAAGTAGACACCCTAAGGTATTCGCTGATGGGCATAGTGAGTTCATAGAACTTTTTATTTTTTGTCACAAGTTAGCGGAAAATGATGATGATTTTTATTTTTTTTATTTTTCTTACAAAGTCTCATATTCCACTAACTTGCGACAAAAAATAAAAAATTCTAGGAACTCGCCATGCCCCTCACGGAATACCTTGGGGTGTCTTCTTTCCAAAATGGGGTCACTTGTGGCGTAGTTATACTGCCCTGGCAATTTAGGGGCCCAAATGTGTGAGAAGAACTTTGCAATCAAAATGTGTAAAAAATGACCGGTGAAATCCAAAAGGTGCACTTTGGAATATGTGCCCCTTTGCCCACCTTGGCAGCAAAAAAGTGTGACACATCTGGTATCGCCGTACTCAGGAGAAGTTGGGGAATGTGTTTTGGGGTGTCATTTTACATATACCCATGCTGGGTGAGAAAAATATCTTGGTCAAATGCCAACTTTGTATAAAAAAATGGGAAAAGTTGTCTTTTGCCAAGATATTTCTCTCATCCAGCATGGGTATATGTAAAATGACACCCCAAAACACATTCCCCAACTTCTCCTGAGTACGGCGATACCAGATGTGTCACACTTTTTTGCTGCCAAGGTGGGCAAAGGGGCCCATATTCCAAAGTGCACCTTTCAGATTTTGCAGGCCATTTTTTACACATTTTGATTGCAAGGTACTTCTCACACATTTGGGCCCCTAAATTGCCAGGGCAGTATAACTACGCCACAAGTGACCCCATTTTGGAAAGAAGACACCCCAAGGTATTCCGTGAGGGGCATGGCGAGTTCCTAGAATTTTTTATTTTTTGTCACAAGTTAGCGGAAAATGATGATTTTTATTTTTTTCTCTTTTTTCCTTACAAAGTCTCATATTTCACTAACTTGCGACAAAAAATAAAAAATTCTAGGAACTCGCCATGCCCCTCACGGAATACCTTGGGGTGTCTTCTTTCCAAAATGGTGTCACTTGTGGCGTAGTTATACTGCCCTGGCAATTTAGGGGCCCAAATGTGTGAGAAGAACTTTGCAATCAAAATCTGTAAAAAATGGCCTGCAAAATCTGAAAGGTGCACTTTGGAATATGTGCCCCTTTGCCCACCTTGGCAGCAAAAAAGTGTCACACATCTGGTATCGCCGTACTCAGGAGAAGTTGGGGAATGTGTTTTGGGGTGTCATTTTACATATACCCATGCTGGATGAGAGAAATATCTTGGCAAAAGACAACTTTTCCCATTTTTTTATACAAAGTTGGCATTTGACCAAGATATTTTTCTCACCCAGCATGGGTATATGTAAAATGACACCCCAAAACACATTCCTCAACTTCTCCTGAGTACGGCGATACCAGATGTGTCACACTTTTTTGCTGCCAAGGTGGGCAAAGGGGTACATATTCCAAAGTGCACCTTTCGGATTTCACCGGTCATTTTTTACACATTTTGATTGCAAAGTTCTTCTCACACATTTGGGCCCCTAAATTGCCAGGGCAGTATAACTACGCCACAAGTGACCGCATTTTGGAAAGAAGACACCCCAAGGTATTCTGTGAGGGGCATGGCGAGTTCCTAGAATTTATTTTTTTTTGTCGCAAGTTAGTGGAATATGAGACTTTGTAAGGAAAAAAGAAAAAAAAAGAAAAATCATCATTTTCCGCTAACTTGTGACAAAAAATAAAAAATTCTAGGAACTCGCCATGCCCCTCACGGAATACCTTGGGGTGTCTTCTTTCCAAAATGGGGTCACTTGTGGCGTAGTTATAGTGCCCTGGCAATTTAGGGGCCCAAATGTGTGAGAAGTACCTTGCAATCAAAATCTGTAAAAAATGGCCTGTGAAATCTGAAAGGTGCTCTTTGGAATATGTGCCCCTTTGCCCACCTTGGCTGCAAAAAAGTGTCACACATCTGGTATCGCCGTACTCAGGAGAAGTTGGGGAATGTTTTTTGGGGTGTCATTTTACATATACCCATGCTGGGTGATAGAAATATCTTGGCAAAAGACAACTTTTCCTATTTTTTTATACAAAGTTGGCATTTGACCAAGATATTTCTCTCACCCAGCATGGGTATATGTAAAATGACACCCCAAAACACATTCCCCAACTTCTCCTGAGTACGGCGATACCAGATGTGTCACACTTTTTTGCAGCCTAGATGCGCAAAGGGGCCCAAATTCCTTTTAGGAGGGCATTTTTAGACATTTGGATCCCAGACTTCTTCTCACACTTTCGGGCCCCTAAAAAGCCTGGGCAGTATAAATACCCCACATGTGACCCCACTTTGGAAAGAAGACACCCCAAGGTATTCAATGAGGGGCCTGGCGAGTTCCTAGAAATTTTTTATTTTTTGCATATGTTAGCAGAAATTGATTTTTTTGGTTTTTTTCTCACAAAGTCTCACTTTCCGCTAACTTAGGACAAAAATTTCAATCTTTCATGGACTCAATATGCCCCTCAGCGAATACCTTGGGGTGTCTTCTTTCCGAAATGGGGTCACATGTGGGGTATTTATACTGCCCTGGCTTTTTAGGGGCCCTAAAGCGTGAGAAGAAGTCTGGAATATAAATGTCTAAAAATGTTTACGCATTTGGATTCCGTGAGGGGTATGGTGAGTTCATGGGAGATTTTATTTTTTGACACAAGTTAGTGGAATATGAGACTTAGTAAGAAAAAACAAAAACAAAAAAAAAATTTCCGCTAACTTGTGCCAAAAAAAATGTCTGAATGGAGCCTTACAGGGGGGGGGGGGGGGTGATCAATGACAGGGGGGGTGATCAATGACAGGGGGGTGATCAATGACAGGGGGGTAATCACCCATATAGACTCCCGGATCACCCCCCTGTCATTGATCACCCCCCTGGTAAGGCTCCATTCAGACGTCCGTATAATTTTTACGGATCCATGGATCGGATCCGCAAAACACATGCGGACATCTGAATGGAGCCTTACAGGGGGGTTATCAATGACAGGGGGTGATCAGGGTGATCACCCCCCTGTCACTGATCACCCCCCCTGTAAGGCTCCATTCAGACATCCGCATGATTTTTTACGGATCCATGGATACATGGATCGGATCCACAAAAAACATGCGGACGTCTGAATGGAGCCTTACAGGGGGGTTATCAATGACAGGGGGTGATCAGGGTAATCAGGGTGATCACCCCCCTGTCACGGATCACCCCCCCTGTAAGGCTCCATTCAGACATCCGCATGATTTTTTACGGATCCATGGATACATGGATCGGATCCACAAAAAACATGCGGACGTCTGAATGGAGCCTTACAGGGGGGTTATCAATGACAGGGGGTGATCAGGGTGATCAGCCCCCTGTCACGGATCACCCCCCCTGTAAGGCTCCATTCAGACATCCGCATGATTTTTTACGGATCCATGGATACATGGATCGGATCCACAAAAAACATGCGGACGTCTGAATGGAGCCTTACAGGGGGGTTATCAATGACAGGGGGTGATCAGGGTGATCACCCCCCTGTCACGGATCACCCCCCCTGTAAGGCTCCATTCAGACATCCGCATGATTTTTTACGGATCCATGGATACATGGATCGGATCCACAAAAAACATGCGGACGTCTGAATGGAGCCTTACAGGGGGGTTATCAATGACAGGGGGTGATCAGGGTGATCAGGGTGATCACCCCCCTGTCACGGATCACCCCCCCTGTAAGGCTCCATTCAGACATCCGCATGATTTTTTACGGATCCATGGATACATGGATCGGATCCACAAAAAACATGCGGACGTCTGAATGGAGCCTTACAGGGGGGTTATCAATGACAGGGGGTGATCAGGGTAATCAGGGTGATCACCCCCCTGTCACGGATCACCCCCCCTGTAAGGCTCCATTCAGACATCCGCATGATTTTTTACGGATCCATGGATACATGGATCGGATCCACAAAAAACATGCGGACGTCTGAATGGAGCCTTACAGGGGGGTTATCAATGACAGGGGGTGATCAGGGTGATCACCCCCCTGTCACGGATCACCCCCCCTGTAAGGCTCCATTCAGACATCCGCATGATTTTTTACGGATCCATGGATACATTGATCGGATCCACAAAAAACATGCGGACGTCTGAATGGAGCCTTACAGGGGGGTTATCAATGACAGGGGGTGATCAGGGTAATCAGGGTGATCACCCCCCTGTCACTGATCACCCCCCCTGTAAGGCTCCATTCAGACGTCCGCATGTGTTTTGCGGATCCGATCCATGTATCCATGGATCCGTAAAAATCATGCGGACGTCTGAATGGAGCCTTACAGGGGGGTGATCAGTGACAGGGGGGTGATCAATGACAGGGGGTGATCAGGGAGTGTATATGGGTGATCACCCGCCTGTCATTGATCACCCCCCTGTAAGGCTCCATTTAGACGTCCGTATGCGTTTTGCGGATCCGATCCATGTATCCGTGGATCCGTAAAAATCATACGGACGTCTGAACGGAGCCTGACAGGGGGGTGATCAATGACAGGGCGGTGATCAATGACAGGGGGGTGATCAGGGAGTTTATATGGGGTGATCATGGGTGATCAGGGGTTTATAAGGGGTTAATAAGTGACGGGGGGGGGTGTAGTGTAGTGTGGTGTTTGGTGCGACTGTACTGACCTACCTGAGTCCTCTGGTGGTCGATCCTAACAAAAGGGACCACCAGAGGACCAGGTAGGAGGTATATTAGACGCTGTTATGAAAACAGCGTCTAATATACCTGTTAGGGGTTAAAAAATTCGGATCTCCAGCCTGCCAGCGAACGATCGCCGCTGGCATGCTGGAGATCCACTCGCTTACCTTCCGTTCCTGTGAGCGCGCGCGCCTGTGTGCGCGCGTTCACAGGAAATCTCGCGTATCGCGAGATGACGCGTATATGCGTGACTGTGCGCCAGCCTGCCACCTCCGGAACGCACATGTGCGTTAGGCGGTCCGGAGGTGGTTAACCGTGACCTCCACAGTGGCCTGCCCTCTTAACAGTAACATCCACAGTGCCCGCCTCTTTAAGAGTGACCTCCACAGCACCCTGCCCCTTTAATGCTAGGGTTAAATGACGACATTGTGCCGCGCGACATTTTGTCTCAACGATTTTTATAACGATAGGCTATTGTGTCACACTGCGACATGTGACACCACAGTTGCAAAAAATACATCCAATATGGATTTTTCTGCGACTGTCGCGTTGCAGTCGCAGCATGTCACATGTCACAGTGCAACACGATTGACTATCATTATGAAAATTGTCGCGTGACATTGGTGCAACATCAATGTAACGCGACACATGTAGCAGTGTAGTTGTGCCCTATGTGTCGTGCGACCTACAGCAGTGAATAAAAATGGCTGGGTTGTTATGGAAACCTGGAGTAAAACTGTGTATGTGGAGACTAAGGGCCTGCGAGCTTCAATTGGCTGATAAGGGACATGTGACCGTGTGTATGGCAGTTGGGATATGAAGAGAGAGACTTGCAGGCTTGTATTGGCTAATGCAGGTCATTTTTTGGAAATATCTCGTCCTAGAGAGCTGAGACCAGGTCTAAAACCTCCCCGGACACCTGATGTACATGTGCCCGGCGCGTAAGGGGGCCTAGTCATACTAGCGATCGCTTCTGGAAGCGCTCACTAGTGTGAATGGGCCCCCTCTGGTATGCAAGAGAGAGGCGGCGGCGGTGGAGGTAAGTGCTTACTTACCCCTCCGGCTCCACTTCCTCCCTGGTCTCCTCCAGCCTGACTGTGTATAGCGTGCACTATGATCTGACGCTGCGCACTATGACCTGATGCTGTATGCAGTCGGGTCACGTGACTGCAGCGCGAGCCGTTGGAGGCCAGCAGGGCAGGCACTCACATCAGGACACCCCGGCAGACATGGAGAGCAGCGGAGCAGGAGAAGTAAGTTTAAATTATTTATTTTTAGTCTGATCTGAGGTCTGATGGGGGTCTGTCACATCGATATGGAGGGCCTGAATGAGTATAAGGGGGTGCCTGAATAAATAATTAGCAACTGACATTAGGGGGTTCTAAGCAAGTGACATATGGGGGGGGCCTGAGCAATTGACATATGGCGGGCCTGCCTATTTTATATACTGGCATACATAGGGGCACTATGGAGGGGGAGGAGCACTATGGGGGCCCTATCTTGTATACTGGCACACATGGGGGGCACTATGGAGGGGGAGGAGCAATATGGGGGCCATATCTTATATACTGGCACTCATGGGGGGCACTATGGATAGGGAGGAGCACTATGGGGACCCTATCTTATATACTGGCACACATGGGGGCACTATGGAGAAGGGGGAAAGGAGCACTTTGGGGGCATCTTCTGGGGCCCTATCTTATATACTGGCAGACATGGGGGGCACTATATAGGGGAGGAGCACTTTGGGGGCCCTATCTTATATACTGGGGGGGCACTATGAAGAAGGGGGGAGCACTATGGGAGCATCTACTGGGGACTCTATCTTATATACTGGCACACATAGGGGGCACTATGGAGAAGGGCGGAGAGGAGCACTATTGGGGTCATTATATAGGGAAATTATACTGGCACACATTATGGGGGCATTTTTCTCTGCTCAGGGGCCCTCTGCTGTGTCAGCCCCTGGTCCAGTTGTTTGGTCACTCATAAAGAACAGACATACTTTGGGACAGACAGAAACTCATTGTGTACCGGCATGTTACCTCCAGTTTTCTTTCCCAGATAGTATGTGATATGTGTACCAAGTTTAGTCGAGTTTTTGAGTTACAGAGAAATATGTGTGTAGTAAAAAACTGTTGGAGCATACAAACTCCATGCAGCTGCTGTGATGGGGCGTATGACCCCCACAAGATTTCTTTCCAAGGGATGTGTGTACCTATTTTAGTTGAAATCGATGGTTGCGTTTTTGAGTGATCGTAGAACATACGTGCATACATACACACACACACACACACATATACGTCCTTCTTTAAATATATAGATATAGCCATATATATATATATATATATATATATATATATATTTGATTGCATATGTGACTTTTTTGCTATTTTTCACACATTGGAGATTGCTGCCTTTTTAAACTTTATCTGTTGGGATATAGTCAAGTCCCCTTGGGCTTGCACCCTTTTCTTTTTTCTCTTTTTATTTTGTGTGATTATTATTATTATTATTATTATTATTATTATCTCTCAAGGACTCTGAAAACCTTACAACATTTAGAAGAATGGTCTAGGTAATCATATTATTATGTTGTGTTAGTAAGAAAACTACTTAGCACCTTTTGGCTTTGGTTGCCTTCTCAAGACCCAAGAGAAGTAGAACATGTTTTTTGGATACTATACTATGAATACTATTTTTTTTCATGTAAATTAAATTAAAACAAATCATATAGTGAACTTAGCCAAATGTGACAGAATCATAAGCAGTCTGCTTTTCTAGTAGTGATTAAATTCAGCTTGGCCACTTTAAATGTCATGTTGTTCTTAAATAGGACCTGTCACCACAGAATGCAGTGTAATCTTCAGGCAACTTGTTATAGGATAGGAGGAGCTGAACAGACCCATATACAGTTTGGGGGGAAAAGATTCAGTCAAACTTGTAATATATATATATTTATACAAGTTTTGCTTAATCTTTTCCCACAAAACTATATATCAATCTGCTCAGATCCTCTTGCTCTATAACCTGTTACCTTATTCTCTGCATTTTTTTTCTTCTGGTGAGAGGTCCTCTTTATTTTTAATTAATGTTTATTAATGTTTTATGACAGTTATGAAGAGACAAATCACGGATCTTGCAGGATCTAATAAGTGAAAATATGACAAATAGAATATAGCACAATGTTAAATTAAACTACAAAGATCATAAACAGATTAGCCATTGAAAATTGACTGAAGGAAATCCAAGAGGGTAAAGAAAAGAAATGAACAGCTCCACCTAATATTTGCTTAAATGACAACACCATATACCATAGTAAAAGGCAACTTTTAGATAATTGAGTATTTTATCTACTGACTTCAACAGACCCAAAGTGCATTAGTGATAACAGCAGTGCTGGTTTAAGCCATGAAAACATTCAAGTTGAAAGGCCTGTCAGGCTCTTTTACAGTACCTGAGTATAATTGCACATTTAGTCTTTCAGGTGACTTCCTGAGAGCATTACTAAATATTTGAACTATGACAAACTAGAAAGAAGAAGCCCAGTTTATGGCACATGGTAAATCCTCAGAACAAGGACCCATTTACATGCTTTTTCATGATATGCTTAAAAAGAAGGGTCATGTGCACTTTATTTTGTATGATGGCTTGGTTAACAGTAGAGTTCACTTTTATTTTATTTTATGTTATTACAGAACTAAATTGATAGATTCTGTTATATCAGTTACATCACCTTTCATATCTATTTTCTGAACTCAATTGCATTTATAGCACCCTAATACAAAACACGCAGGGTTTTTGTTTTTAGACTGGTCTGTTCCTAACACCTCATCTTTCTAGTTTAGAGACTGGATTCGATGAACCAAAACGTATATGTTTGTATTATTTTTTGTATTATAATACATTGTTATTTTACATTTTGATTGTCTGATCTTTTAATTGGAACATAATATGGTTTCGTTTACCTCAAGGGTTGCTTGCAAATCTAAAACCATGGTTGCGAACAATTTCCAATTGATTAGAACAAAATGTTTCTAGTGTTAAAAATGATTAAAATTGTTTATTCATATTTAAAATGCTGGTTATTATCAGTGAAGCTGTATATTGTGAATGTGAATCTTCTGTATATTTACATTACAGCTACGATCGAACTTACTTTAGGTAATTGCATGTACGATGATCCTACTAATAGATATCTATCCAATCTTTAATGGTTTGTCAGATGCTTGAAGTTATTGATGTTTAAACAGAGGTTTCTGGAGAGTTATTGCAATGATTGCATACGATTAGAAAAACGTATGGAATACTTTGGTATCCTTTGAGGTTGTAGGGAAATATTCAGTATTTTAGACTGTTGCTTTTTTTTTTTCCTCATGGAAAAGTGACTTGTATTTGGTAATCTGGTAAATTATAAACAAGTCGACTGGGAACAGTCAGGTCATGGGTTCTGATTAGATGATCCAGCTTGTGTGAAATCATTCTGAAAGTTGCAATTCATTCCTTCAGTAGTGAGGCACTAAGTGGTGCTCAGATCAGAAAGGTTTGGGCCAGTTATTGTTTAAAAAAAATGTTTGGTCTGTGTTTAATTGTATATTTATCAAGTGTCATTATGAAATAAATTCACTTATGTAATTGCTGACCCCATTATTTTACCTTTTACTGCAGAATCTGGAGTGGACTGCACATGAAGAAAACATAATATATTTAATACCTTCGTAGATTGTTTTTTCTTATTTTGATACTTTGCTAGGTAATTTTACAGTTCTCTGGTAGAGCGCATTATCAGTGTGTGCATTTCTCATGTGTTTGTGACAACAGACTTGGGTTTTCAAATTTCACTTGAAAATACACAGAGACATCTAGTGGTAAAAGTTGGAGTTGCAGCACCGCGATTCACCCAGTGAAAAGAAAGGCAACCATTTTCATACCAGATTTAGCGTTAAATAGTCACATCCTTGATGTTTGTTCCCTGAAGTTAACAATCATTGAAGCTTTAGTTTAAACTTTAAGGAAAATAATGAATTCAGCTTACAATCGCCAAAGTTTTGTTCCTTGCATGTAAAAATTATGCATAATTTAATATTGAGACAACAGTGACAATGCTTCTTTTTTTTTTTATTACAACAGGTTTGATATAACTATCTCGATATTGATATTGCACATAACAAAAATGACATAGAAGAAAAAGTAATATGGAGCATTTGCAAAATAGCTAGTTCACCAAACTAAATACAAAAGTGGAGATAATTCCGAATTTACACCTATATAATAAATAGAAAGATGATAGATAGATAGATAAATAGATAGATTGTAAATATTCATTATCTCTATTATATGTTATATGCAGGTACAAACAAACATAACAGTACACAACAATCATTTTTACTTACATTTATGCCGTTTTACATGTAATCTAAAATTATATATATATATATATATATATATATATATATATATGTGTGTGTTTGTGTCTGTGTGTGTGATATATATATATGTGTGTGTGTGATATATATATGTGTGTGTGTCTGTGTGTGTGTGATATATATATATGTGTGTGTGTGTGTTTGTGTCTGTGATATATATATATATATATAATCGCCAGCATGTTCTTATACTATTTTTCTGTTATTTAATTACGATTAAAAACTATTTTTCTGTTATTTAATTAGATTAAGACATATAGGCTCCAGCTCATAAAGGGATACAAATAGAATTTATCTTGTACTTTACACATCGTTTTCTAGGTATTAGGTGTAAAAGATATATATTTTAGGCAGAATCTTGAATTGTTCACAGATAGATAGATAGATAGATAGATATAGATAGATAGATAGAAGATAGATAGATACTTTTTTATGTTTAATTAAAATTTCCTTTTTTTTTATAAAGATACAAATAAAGAAGCACCTAACAAGCAGAAAAAAAAGACAAATAGAACATCCTTTCCAGTATGAATCTAACCCTCATTTGTACACATAATTACGTCCGATGTATCTTATTTATAGTTTTAGCATAGGAAAAAGCTTCAAATTAATGGATAACGCATAAGAAGTTAGATGACTATATAAATATGTGTTTCAACTTCTGTCAGTAAAAATTCCTGCAACCAGCTATGAACACATTGCTTGTATGTGCTTGCTTTTTACTTGTGGCATTCGGCACTGACTGCCTATTGTAACTAAATATTTATATTACACATAAAATTCATTTAATCCGTGCACAGGATATTGCAGGGTCTGAGGGACAATCTGTAGCACAGGGTGACATAAATATGTATCATGCATTTCCAGGCAAACCTAACGAAGCAGCTCTGATTGCACATAGCTTCTCACTTAATAAATCTGGGAATTTCAATAAAGTAGTAAAAGGAAGACGATGGTAACACGACAGAACATGTGCTCAGGCTGTGGATAGACAGATAGATTGGACAGATAGATAGATTAGACAGACAGGAACGATAGATAGATAGATAGATAGATAATAGATAGATAGATAGATAGATAGATAGATAATAGATAGATAGATAGATAATAGATAGATGCAGGAGGTGTTGGAAATGTAACGACACACTGAAACAACATGTATATTTGCTTCTTTTTAACTTTTCCCAAGCCACGTGACCTTACATAAGTCGTCACTCAATTACCTATAAAGGCCTGCCATACTAATTAGACTGGAATGTGGGTTAATTCGTTAGCATTGCTGTCCTGTTTGCAGTAAATGACACAAACAGGTACTTGCACAGTTTTTTATTCAGTAAATTAAGTGCTGCAGGAGTACCCAATACTTCTTTGCTATGTATTGCATCGTATATTATTCTTCTATTAATATTTTATTTTTTTCATAAATATTGAATTATTACACACTGTAGATCGACTTTTGTGCTGAACAAGGACTTATCTATGCGACCAGTTGTAGGGTGCTGAATGTGAATAGGTGTAAGGTGCACTATCAAAAAGTTTCAGCTCCCCTCCAGTGAGGAAGATGCTGGGAATATTGGATCATAATAAAACTTGTGGGGGGGGGGGGGGGAATGAAGAAAAGAGCATAAGATGGAGAGCCCAGAACCTCTAGAAAGCAGACAAGTGGGTTGATTGCTCTCTGAGTTTAATTCCATTCTGAGACCACGTGGTTGAAAGCAACCAATGCTGTTCCTTAAGGCTACTGCAAACAGATCTGTAAAACGACTCCCCCCACCCCTCCCAATCTGAAGTTAGTTTTTATAAACGTTACCACAATGATCTAACCTGCTTGAAGGGATAACAATTTCCACTATGCCCCGCTCTGGATTGATGCAAGAGTGATGTGCAAAGCTCTGAACAAACGCAACCAGTGGGAGATGGAAGGATTGAGAGGGGGAGAGGGCTCTTCCAGTAACCAGTGCAGGAATTTCCTCTCTTCTCCCGCTGTGTTTGGCACTCCCTCCAGCAGAACAGTCTCGGGATTAGCCTACCCCGGTCCTGAGAGATCCACTTCTACTCGATCGGAGGCCTCCAAAGAAGGACCGACCTGTCCATCTTCTACTGGGCCTTCGGCACCCTCTCTTGGATATGGTTACCACTTTGGAAACGGATATTACAGTTGTCGCATGTCTCATGGCGTAGGTCTTCAGCAGAACCCTCTAAAGTCCACCAGCCATGCCTCCATGGGAGGTTTCCCAGTGGAGAAATACATGGACGTGTCTAGCCTGGCTAGTGCTAGTGTTCCCAGCGGTGAGGTGCCTACAAGAGCCAAGGAGGTATCTTATTTTCAGGGCTACACCAATCCCTATCAGCATGTGCCTGGATACTTAGATATGGTGTCAACGTTTAGCTCTGGGGAGCCCAGACATGAGGCCTTCATATCAATGGAGGGTTATCAGTCGTGGACTTTGGCTAATGGCTGGAACAGTCCAGTTTATTGTGCAAAGGACCAGGCTCAAGCCCCCCACTTCTGGAAGTCCTCCTTTCCAGGTATGAGTAAACAGTGTGGTGTGATGGCCTCTGGTCTGCTATGTGGACTTGTGCCTAGTACTTGTGTAAACAAACCTACCTTCACAGCAAGGACCATGTATGTCTACATGTATGGTTGTGCCCACCTGGTCATTATACAACAGCATATACAAGTAGTGTGAAGCCCTAGATATCCTTCATATATATATATATCCACTCTGTACTCTATTCTATTCTCCTGTGCAGTGTGTACAAGTACTGTATACCCAATGATATTATGTTCACCCTGTAGTGTATTCTCCCAGAGTTATGTTCTAGTCTTCCTTCTTTAGTGTTTACTCTTGCATTTTTTATCAGTTGTGTTTAGTGTATACTCTTCATATTATATTATTTCTTGTTATAATTTAGTATATTCTCCTAAATTACACTCGTTGTGTTCCATATATTCATTAGTCTGCCCTGTTATTACTCTAATGTATATTCTTAGTCCATTCTATTATTGCTTGTGTTAGTTTAGTGCATACTCCTATTATTATTTATGTTAGTTTAGTATATCCTAAGTAAATTCGATATCACTTCTTTTCCTTTAGTTTATATCTGTATGCTGTCATCACTTCTGCACATCTTACGTTTTATGTGTTCTATTATCTCTTGTGTACCAGCAGTGTATACTCCTTAGTTCATTATTCTGTACTGGTAATTCATACTACTTACTTTAATTTATTCTCACTTCTGTACTAGTAATATTCCTCCGTTTATTCTGCTCCCACGTTACAGTAATACATACTCCTAGTACTTACTAGTATAGTACTCGATTATAATATTCTATACTTTAATGTACTCTATCACCTATATATGTGTATGGATCATCTGGGCTCCTTGTGTATTCTATCAATTCTGTAGGACTAATTCACACTACCCAGTATACTGTATTGCGACTCCTGTGCAAATGGTACATTCTCCTAATTGTATTCCATTCTCACTAGTATACTAATGATGCATAGTCATAATTGTATTATGGTATACATTGTATACGAGTAGTGCAGAGTCATAATTGTACTCCAATATCTCTGGTATGCACCTTATGCATTCTATTGCAATGAGTGTATACTCCTAACGTATTCTATTAAGTATAGCAGTGATGCACAGACTTCACCTATTCTAATATCACTGGTATTCACCTTATGTATTCTATTATCACCCTGTACACTGAGTACATACTCCTAATGTTTTCTAGTATCATCATATAAACTAAATATATACATCTTAAGTATTCTATTATCACCCTGTACAGAGAGTATATAATCCTGTATTTTATTATCACCATGCATACTGAGTATATAACCTTGCATTATTTTATTACTCTGTACATTGAGTATATACTCCTGTATTCTATTGTCACCTTGTCCACTGAGTATATAATCCTAATGTATGCTATTATTACTCTGTACACTGAGCATATACTCCTAATGTATACTGTTATCACCCCCTTACACTGAGCATATATATATACCCTACTGAGCATATATATACCCTTGTATTCTATTTTCACCCTGTACCCTGAGTATATACCCTTGTACTTTATTATCATCCTGAACATTGAGTATATATCCTTGTATGCTATTACAACCCTCTACACTAAGTATAAATTCCTAATGTTTTCTATTATTACCCTATACAGAGGTGTATTTAATTCCAGTGTATGCTATTATTACCCTGTACACTGAGTATATACTGCAAATGTATACTATTATCACCCTGTACACTGAGTATATACTCCTAATGTATACTATTATCACACTGTACACTGAGTACATGCTCCTAATGTATACTATTATCACCCTGTACACTGAGTATATACTCCCAATGTATACTATTATCACCATGTACATTGAGTATATATCTTTGTATGCTATTACCACCCTCTACACTGAGTATAAACTCCTAATATTTTCTATTATCACCCTGAACACTGAGTATATACTCCTGTATTATATTAATATCCTGTACATTGAGTATATACTCCTGTGTTATATTATCACCCTGAACATTGAGTATATATACTTGTATGCTATTACCACCCTCTATGCTGAGTATAACCTCCTAATGTATTCTGTTATCACCCTGTAGAGGGGTGTATGTAATCCTAATGTATGCAATGATTACCCTGTACACTGAGTATATACTCCTAATGTATACTAGTATCACCCTGTACACTGAGTATATACTCCTGATGTATACTATTATCACCCTGTACACTGAGTATATACTCCTAATGTATACTGTTATCACCCTGCACACTGAGTATATACTCCTAATGTATACTATTATCACCCTGTACACTGAGTATATACTCCTAATGTATACTGTTATCACCCTGTACACTGAGTATATACTCCTAATGTATACTATTATCACCCTGTACACTGAGTATATACTCTTAATGTATACTGTTGTCACTCTGTACACTGAGTATATACTCCTAGTGTATACTAGTATCACTCTGTACACTGAGTATATACTCCTGTATGCTATTATCACACTCTTTATTAAGTATATACTCCGAATGTATACTATTATCACCCTGTACACTGAGTATATACTCCTAATGTATACTATTATCACCCTGTACACTGAGTATATACTCTTTATGTATACTGTTGTCACTCTGTACACTGAGTATATACTCCTAATGTATACTATTATCACTCTGTACACTGAGTATATACTCCTGTATGCTATTATCACCCTCTACATTAAGTATATACTCCGAATGTATACTATTATCACCCTGTACACTGAGTATATACTCCTAATGTATACTGTTATCACCCTGCACACTGAGTATATACTCCTAATGTATACTATTATCACCCTGTACACTGAGTATATACTCCTAATGTATACTGTTATCACCATGCACACTGAGTATATACTCCTAATGTATACTGTTATCACCCTGCACACTGAGCATGTACTCTTAATGTACACTATTATCACCCTGTACACTGAGTATATACTCCTAATGTATACTAGTTTCACCCTGTACACTGAGTATATACTCCTGTATTATATTATTACCCTGTACATTGAGTATATACTCCTAATGTATACTATTACCCTGTACACTGAGTATATGCTCCTGTATTCTATTATCACTCTGTACACTGAGTATATACTGATGTATTCTATTATTACCCTGTACATTGAGTATATACTCCTAATGTATACTATTATCACATTGTACACTGAGTATCTACTCCTAATGTATACTATTATCACCCTGTACACTGAGTATATACTCCTGATGTATGCTATTATTACCCTGTACACTGAGTATATACTCCTAATGTATGCTGTTATCACCCTGCACACTGAGTATATATATACTCCTATATTCTACATTCTATATTCTATATTATTACTTGTATATAGGTAGTACATGGCTCTAATGCCTCACACTCATCTACTCTATTATCATCTCATTGCAAGCCCTGTACTCTGGTCCAGTGTATTCTTGTATTATGTTATCACCCTTATACGTCTAATGTACTATCACTTCTGTATACTCACAAGTATATGCTGATTATGATTTGTATATGTTCTGACTCCTGGAAGTATAAACTCTTTTAATACAACTATCGGGAAATTAGATTAATTAGCTAATATGAATTCTGTTGGGAATTCATATTTTATCATATAATGGCATTTGCATTCTTGTTGAAAAATTCCATTAATCCATGATTTTATTTCTTACTTCCCTTCTTGTAGGAGATGTTGCCCTAAACCAACCAGACATGTGTGTGTACAGACGGGGGAGAAAGAAGAGGGTCCCTTACACCAAGCTACAACTCAAAGAACTAGAAAACGAATATGCCATGAATAAGTTTATTAACAAAGACAAGAGGCGGAGGATATCAGCAACCACCAACCTTTCTGAGAGACAGGTCACCATATGGTTCCAGAACAGGAGAGTAAAGGACAAAAAAATAGTATCTAAACTAAAGGACAATATCTCCTGATCATCAGCCAGGCACTTACTGTACAGTCACAGGAATCAATGTCACTACGACTTCGAGATCCTCCATCCATCCTCCATGAACTCAGAACATTTTTAAATTCGGTATTTTTATTTTTTTGTCCTAGTCAGGCTCTGAACTCCAGGTTTCTGTCCAACAGAACTTGCATGGACAATCATGTGTTTTCTCCCTTGAGTTATTTTTTTTGGGTAAAATATTGTATTGATCACGAACATTATATGTTGGCCATCACATTGTAATGTTCTGTCTCAGGAAGCTTGCCTACAAAAAGTAATATTCTATTCAGGATATCACCCCTAGAAAGTATACATGCATGTTTTATGTCGCTGTATATTCCAGTGCCTTTCAATAATCACGTAGGGGATTTTTCATGCAACCAAAGACATTGTACAGCTTCATCAACGTCATTAGGTCTATTTAATTAAAATATATTGAGGTTCGAACAGTATTTAAAACCTTTTTAATAAACGCAGGTCACTTGGGCATTTTCAGAAATATATTTGGAGTGTTGTAGATTGATCAGCATCCTCCTCATGATGCTACATCAATACCTGATGACATTCCTTTATACAATAGGGGGGGGGGGGGAATAAATACTATTTTTCTATTATTATTTTTTTAGACCAGGGATTATATTTATTGTTGACACCCTCCTTGACATTTATAAACTATGCAAGTGTTGTATACATTTCACAGATTGGATGATAAATTATGAGTAATTCAATGATTTCTTCAGTTCTGAGCTTTCATGACTTCACCAATATTATAGCATTCAATATTGGCAATGCAGCTGCTGTCATTCTCCCTGCATTGAAGGACTAAACTTTGTGGCACTTGTATCATTTTCAATATACTTTGAATACATGGAACATTTAGTATTGTGACATTTGTGTTAAATGAAATCTGTATTTCAGTTTGTTTAATAAAATTGTACAATGCGTTTTAATATTTTGTATGAAATGATGTTTAGTATTTATTTATTTACGCCTGTTTGAGCAAAATGCCTAGCAGACAGATGGAACTACAACTACTACAACAGTTAGGGCAATACAATCTTTTGCTGATGGGGTGTGCTGGGGTTTGCAGTTCCACTTGTTGCTTAAATAAAAAATAAACAACAGATCATTCTAATTAGATACCATAGAAAAACTGAGATTTTTACACTATATAATGTGATAGATTATTTGAAGGAAACCATATATATATATATATATATATATATATATTTGCAGTTTAGCTCCGTTTCAGCATCAACCCACTGTGTGAACCTAGTCTTGTACCTTGTAGTTGAACATTTGCAAAGTGTAACCAGCCGCCTGTGTGGATGGAGGACTTGACAATGGACCGGTATTTGTGAAAAAAAAAAAAAGTCTGTGGCTGGGGCAGGAGACAAGCTACTAGGAGGTATTTATCCCCAGGCTAAACTTGTGCAATAAACTTCACCAGATAATGAAAGAGAAAATACTGCTCTCTGCTTGGAGGCCCTGCTTTATGTTTCCCTCTGTGCTTTGATAATTGAAGAATGGAGAGATCCCAGTGTTCATACCTTCTTTTATGTGCATTAGATCTTTGTTGTAGAATATTCATTTACAATACTTTGGAAAAATATACAGGTAGGCATCATAACCACAAGTCTGCAACCTATCTGAATTTACCATACAAAGAGGTGCATAGGGATACACTAATGGCAAGTCATTATTTCATCATTTCTCCATGACTGACATACTAATATGCTTATGTATTTCATGTTCAACCACGTGGGCATGTTCACATTTGTGAGACCCTCCGACTCAATTCCATTCCTCCATTTCCTGAAAAAGAAAGAAAAGCCAAGAGAAACTTATGTTTAGCTGATCTCATGGTTTTCTATGGGTCTTCAGTTTTGCAAAAAAAAAAAAAAAACTAAATCAATAAATAAAATCACCTTCGCATAAAAATCACTTTGCCATCACCAAAAGTCTGGTCAAATTTGGAGAAATAAAACGTTTTTTGCAGCGTTTTTCTTTCCCATATTTGACCAGACTTCTGGTGGTAGAGGTAAAGCAAATGTATTTTCTTTTATGCAAAAGTGCTCTTTTGGTTTTCTTTAAGTTGTGTTCAGTATATGTGGGGCATGCATATGGAACAGCTCCATACAATTTAAGCTCATATTTAGGTATCAATCTCAATTTGCTGCAGATATAGAGTGTAGTGGCACAATAGGAAGAAAACACGACTGGCAATCTGTGCAAGCAAGAAATTGTGATTCCAAAAGCATTCTGGATCACTAACATGTCTGATCGCTGCAAAAAAAAAAAAAAAAAAAATTTTTTTATAAAAACACATATATATGTACATTCTCCACATTGTTTGAGCCTCTCGCTAGCAGTGTTGTCTGGTGGCATGCAACATTATGACATTCTGGAACTTGGTAAAAGCCACATAAGCATATCAATTAAATACATTCACTAAAGAAAATTACCTTTCTCTACCTAACATTCATGCATTGTTTCCTATTTCTTTTTAAGTCAGATAGACTAGAGAACTGCTGTTTGCCAAGAAAGACAGATTAGATAGATAGATAGATAGATATTTTCCCCCATCACCACACACATACACTAAAAAAAATCCCATAGCCACAGATATATACCATTGTGCAGTTCGATAGATAGATAGATAGATAGATAGATAGATAGATAGATAGACTTGGAAAGTGGGGATGCAGCACACTATCTGTTTGGGTGCAAATCAAGCCGGTGTGGACCAGCACCACGGTCCAATGCAGTAGAAATGAAAAAAGGCTAGCAGCACACCAAGGGTTTCAAAGGGAAAACGTGCGGTTTATTCACCCAATGTCAGTAGCAGCGACATTTCTAACCGCTTGTTGCGGTCTTTACAGCTTGAGAAAGACCGCAACAAGCGGTTGAAACGTCGCTGCTACTGACATTGGGTGAATAAACCGCACGTTTTCCATTTGAAACCCTTGGTGTGCTGCTAGCCTTTTTTCATTTCTAGATAGATAGATAGATATTTTCCCCCATCACCGCATACATACACCATAGCCATAGATATATACCATGGTGCAGTTCTATAGATAGATAGATAGATAGATAGATAGATAGATAGATAGATAGATAGATAGATAGATATTTTCACCCATCACCGCATACATACACCATATCCATAGATATATACCATGGTGCAGTTCTATAGATAGATAGATAGATATTTTCACCCATCACCGCACACATACACCATATCCATAGATATATACCATGGTGCAGTTCTATAGATAGATAGATAGATAGATAGATAGATATTTTCCCCCATCACCGCACACATACACCATATCCATAGATATATACCATGGTGCAGTTCTATAGATAGATAGATAGATAGATATTTTCCCCCATCACTGCACACATACACCATATCCATAGATATATACCATGGTGCAGTTCTTACTTTACTGTTTTCACCATTCCTCTACAGATGAGCTATAGGGGCTCTGTTCATGGGCGCCCTTGACCTTGCAGAATGAGATCTGTATTTATTATCTATATATTGATGGCTACTTGGCCTTGAAACTGAACCTGGCATTTCAGCAGCAGACGCCAATGGGCAAGTCTTTATCTGTGCTAGAAATCATTTCAATATAGATATACATTTCTTTATTAACACCTCTCACCATTATTATGGCTTATGTTATTATAGATTTGGGGAAAACCACATATAGTGGTCTCGATGTTAATCTATATATATATATACACGATAAAAGTGTAAATTGGGCTCTGGAATTTGAGGAGCGGTGCAGAATCTGCAAACAGTGGAATTATTCCGCCACCTGCTGGACGTACCGCGTAATTATAGTTTTTCTTAAACTGTTCTCTATCTACCTTCCTGATGTCATGTAATCATCCTGTTCTTTAATTACAAATCATCACTCTGCACATTTTTCTTCAGCTCCATATTTTGGGATGTATTAATTTTGTGTCTGCCTTACCGTGCAAGCATGAACACCAGTAAGTATTGTATATGCTGTATTTCTTTGATATCACTTGCTCTTTCTTTTCTTTATAATTGTGAGCGGTTTACCGTCTATAAGGCGTCCATGTCTTAAGCCAAGATATAATTTTGTAATGGCAACATGCCTGTGTCTTCCTTGGAGGTATTTTACAAGCACGAGTATCTATGGAGGGGGAAATTTAGTGTCTTTTATAATCAAAACTGTGATTTCATATACTGCTACTGGCATCTTCTAATAGCAGCTATTCTGAACTGTTATTTGAAAACTGGACAATAAAAATGAAAACGTCAATAAAAAAGAAACCTCAACAATTATAATAATTACATATCTATCTATCACTGTACATTATCTGCCTGTTTATCTAACTATATTTCCATCTCTTATCTATCTATCATTTATCTCTACACTATGATCCCCCCATGTCTGTCTGTCTATTGTTTATCTTTCTTTCGTTCTTTCTTTCTTTCTTTTCTCTCCATATTTTATAATAACCCAAAGTCTGTCTGTCTGTATATCTACCTATCCTTCCAATTGTTTTATGCCATGAACCGGACACAACTAATATATTTGTACTGGATAACTATATGCATCTATCTATTTATGTATCTGTCTGTCTATCTATCTATCTATCTATTTATGTATCTGTCTGTCTATCTATCTATCTATCTATTTATGTATCTGTCTATCTATCTATTTATGTATCTGTCTATGTATCAATCTATCTATTTATGTATCTATTTATCTATCTATTTATGTATCTGTCTATGTATCTATCTATCTTCTATCTATCTTTCCATCTCTTATCTATCATTTATCTCTACACTATGATCCCCCAATGTCTATCTGTCTATCTATTGTTTATCTTTCTTTCTTTCTTTTCTTTCTATATTTTATAATAACCCAAAGTCTGTCTGTCTGTATATCTACCTACCCTTCCAATTGTTTTATGCCGTGAACCGGACACAACTAATATATTTGTACTGGATAACTATATGCATCTATCTATTTATGTATCTATCTATTTATGTATTTATCTATCTATCTATTTATGTATCTGTCTATCTATCTCTACGCTCGCCATAATATCACAAATATATGACATTGAAATAGCGACAAAATATTTCCCAGCATTTTACAATTCGTAAAGAACGTGTCACAAACAAAAGACAAGAACAGTGAAGACCCTTCCCATAAGAGCTTACTATCTGAGGATATATCTAGCTGTCTACCTAGATAGCTGTCTGTCTGTGATTTCTCTGGTTATCAAACTATATTATGTCTCCCGTGGTTATGTATAGCATGTCTATGCATTGTTACTTACTTTATTACAATTTAGTTTGGTGTTGTTGTTATTATTATTGTTTTCATGTTTCCATTCCTGTTGTATAATATACAATGAAGGGGATGCTTAGAAACATGCTGAACCCATTCTACATACACAGCTCTGCAGACCAGATACAATCCTGACAAATACAGTATGAAGACACCTTTTATGGTCCTAGCCCCCCATATACATACATGCACACCCCATATTTCCATCCATCCATCTTATATCATGCTTGGACATAGATATCTGTATATAAGGGTACATTACAGAGTCAGAAGGCGGCCATGTGAGATCAGATCCTTAGATGGACTCCAGAAGTCATTCTCAGAGGGCGGTCTTTCATATATAAACCTTCCAATAAGGTGGATGATCTTTCTTTATTTCCTTAGAAGTCACATATGCTGGAGAGAGTCTGTGCCATCTTCTGTCGCCCACATGGCTCTCCCCGTCACCAATGCTGTGCTGACACATGGACAGGGTCAGAAATGTCATTTTCTTGATTTTTCATTATTATTTTTTTTTTACATCTGCCTAATGCAGCAAGAGTCTGTATGCAGAGGCCCAATCGTTTTCTCAGAAAATGGATCTTAGCTGGAGAGAACATAAGTAGGTCATTCTTGGGCTGTCTGGAACTGTCATGCAGTTGGTCTTATCAACCATGGAAAAAAACTAAAATTTTTGGTTATTTTCTTTACCTTAAAGTGAAGTGAAGGTTGAGCTTTGGGTTTTATATAGGGAGCTCAACACAAAGCTCAAACAAAGACATACGATGGACAAAACCTAACACCCAGAAAACAGAAAAAAAAACGCTAGTGCTTTGTCTGCACTGAATGCAGTGAGGCTAAAGGAGAACGCAAGGAATGCAGTCCACTTGAACGTGACTGGACAGCAGCCATCTCAGGACCATGCCTTTGGCCTTTATATAAGGACATGCTGTGAAATGGAAAACAAATGTTGCTTCTTAACCACACAAGTGTCATATATGTAATTGTCTACATGTGTGTTTACATGGATCACATACAGTTACAAATACATACATGTGATGGAGCTTATCTTGCTGCTGTCTTCTACTCTAATGAGCACATTGTTTAGTCTCGCTTTATGTCCATTCAGTCTGAGAGACCCCCACCCCCACCTCACACCCAGACTCCTTAAGGAATATATAAAGACAATAGCAGACGAAGGAAAAAGAGACTGAGAAGAAAAGAAAAAAAAAATGGTCAAGCTAGATTATTGGTGGAAGAAAAGATATAGCAGTCCTGAATCAGTCCTTAAACAAAGTATTTTGTGCACATAACTTGTAGCAGCATTCTATCTATCTATCTATCTATCTCTCTATCTATCATCTATTATCTATCTATCTCTCTATCTATCTATCTATCTATCTTCTATCATCTATTATCTATCTATCTATCTATCTATCTATTATCCTATCTATCTTCTATCATCTATTATCTATCTATCATCTATTATCTATCTATCATCTATCTTCTATCATCTGTCTATCTATCTATCTATCTATCATCTATTATCTATCTATCAATCTATCTATCTATCTTCTATCATCTATTATCTATCTATAATCTATTATCTATCTATCTATCTATCTATCAATCATATATTATCTATCTATCTATCTGATATCTATAAATAATCTGTCTATCTCTATCTAATGTTTTTTTTTTCTACCGAACGTCAAGGTCATATACACTCTGTTCACACAATTTGACCAACACTTATATACTTATAAATTATAGATAGATAGATAGATAGATAATAGATAGATAGATAGATAGACAGACAGACAGATATGAGATAGACAGATAGATTTTGTTTGTACAAGTGCTTTCCGAATTGTAAAATGCTGGGAATTATCCTTTTTGCTATAGAATTGTTATATTTGTATTATTTCTGATATTATAGAGAGCGTAGATAAAGATAGAACTATTGATGGAGAGATAGACGGAAAGACAGATACACATAGCTATGCAGTAAACATATATCAGTTGTGTCCCGTTCACGACATAAAACAATTGGCAGGATAGATAGATAGACAGACAGACATTGGTGGATTATAGTGTACAGATAGTGTATCTATACCTGTGTGTCTTCGCTGGTGATATAATAGCCGTACAGTACACGCTGACTGCTTGCTCTCTTATTAGTACATACCCCATGTCCCATTGACTTTCCCTTTGCCGTTGCACTTGGTAAACAGATAATGGGTTTACCGTGTGAAAGTGCAGGGAAGTGTTCAACCTCCACAAGTCACACAATGCACCAAGTGTCCTGAAAGATCTGCTGCCTTCTTGTCTCAAGCGTCCTACTCCTTAAATGTATAAATATATATGTGTGTGTATACTTATCCTATATACACACAAACACACACACATATATATATATATATATATATATATTAATATATATAAAGTGTGTTTCTGTGTATATACACACATACATAGAATTAAGAATTATTACACTGCTCCATAGAGTTTCCGTGACTCAAATCGCATAAAATTATAATATATAATATAATTTTATTATAATATTACTATGAATGTACTAGGGACATCAGTCCATATATTACACATTTTTTTAAACTATAGTCTATATATAGATAGCACAGATTATGTAAAGAACTCCTGAATTATCATTATTATTAATAATATAAGTATTATTATTATTATTAATAATAATTATATAAATAACCTTTTCAGCACATAGTCGAGACTTCAACTCATTTTGACTGATAAATGTGCTTGTAATAGCGAAAGAAAAAGTGCTGCTGTTGTGAGGATCAACTTTATTGCTATGTAACTATTAAGTTATAGGCAATCGAACAATTTACAGATAGTAGATAGATAAAACAGTTTTACAACAAAATTATAGATTAAAGATAGATAGATAGATAATAGAGAGATAGATAGAAAGATAGATAATATATAGAGAGATAGATAGATAGATAGATAGATAGATAGAAAGATAGAAGATAGATAGATAGATAGATAATAGATAGATAGTAGATAGATCGATATATAATAGATAGACAGTAGGTAGATAATAGATCGATATATAATAGATAGATAGTAGATAGATTAGAAAATAGCTGGATGCTAGGTAGATAGACATGTAGGAGGTGGTGTGGATGGGTAGCCTGCAGGCTGGATGTGGTCGGGCAGGGTCTAGACTGTACACGTAGCACTTGGAGGCAGTCTGGCAAATGGTGGCAGTAGAATGTAGTGTACAGCTGCTGATCTTCACATATGGTAAAAGTGGTAGAAGGCATGGTGGCAGTGGCAGCTAAACAAGCAGAAGCCCTACATTGTGAGCAGGAAGGGGGAAGCTTTTCTTCCAGAACTGTGGTGCAATAAATGAAATGACTCACAATCTCTTCTCCAGTCAGTTTTTACGAGAGCAGCCAGACAGCGTCTGTTCACGTTCTGCAGATACTGGGGGCGCCATAACAAAGTTAAGGTCAAGTTAGTGTCTTATCTTGGGTGGCACAAACTAAAAGCTGGCTATCTCCTCTACCTATATACACACACATATATACACACACCTAACATACATACAGTACGTGCACAGTTTGTTGTCTGCCAGCACTAGTAATAATAGTAATGCACTTCTAGAACCCAGGGACATGTCACTGAGAGGGACATACCTGCTCAATGAGAGGATGCCTACAGATGTAGCATGGAGACATCTAAAGGTAATAATGTCTTTACTCCTGTCCTGTACTTATATCTTCTATGTATGTTCTGTGTGTCACATATGAGTTTATCATGGGGGCTGGATATATGTCTGAGGTGTTGTGTGTGGTGTAGTGCTGCAAAATCTATAGTCACAGTGGAGAAAACACATCATGTACAAACTGGGACCCTGGGAGAAGTGTCTGATCATTAGGCACATACACAATTCACTCAGGGCATGTTGTTCATTATTACTGTCTGTTCACTGTACGGTTAGTAATTAAAGACTACAGTAAAGTACATTAAAGTCTGTCTGAGTAGTGTAGTAGATAGATAGATAGAAAGATAGATAGATAGATAAATGGTAGATAGCTAAATAGATAGATAATTGGTAGATAGATAGATGATAGATTATAGTGTAGCGATAGTAGATAGATAGATAGGAGGTAGATAGATAGGAGATAGATAGATAGATAGATAGATAGATAGATAGATAGATAGATAGATAGGAGGTAGATAGATATGAGATAGATAAATAGATAATGTATCTTGTTTTGAAAATAATACGAATCTGTTGTATAATATGGCGATGTGGATTTCTAGCAGCCTTGTAGTTTTGCACTTGTGTGTGTTTGTGTGTAATCCATGAAGTATGTATTTATTTATGTATTTATATTGTATTTATGTCTAGTAATTTCTTAATATCTTATAGCACAATCCCAGAGCCACAAGTCTTATCAACAGTGCACTTGTTTGTGATCCAGAGAGTAGTTTATTCACTTCTGTCTGTCTGTCTAGACATTCAATCAAACATTTATGGGCACGACATCTATACATCGGTGTATATGTACAGTATCTATGTATATATTCTTATATTGATGCAATATCTATACAATATCGCTCTATTCCCCTAGTCGATATTTTGTATTACACTTGTCTATCTATCTTTATCTATCTATCTATCTATCTATCGATCTATCTCATATCTATCTATATATCTATATCCTATCTATCTATCTATCTATCTATCTATCCATCCACCTACCTAGCAAATATCTTGAATGTTATCTATATAATAAAAGATGACATATCCATTTAACTATATAACATCTGAAACAGTATATATGTGCCTTCTGTACCAATTCTATAATCTATCTGCATAGCAAATGACAGACTACATATCTATTATACAACATAATGTCTGATAAAATATATGTTCTTTCTTTCCTTTTTTCTATCTATCCTACATCAACACTTCTGTGGTTTTTGTGGCTAAAGTTGATAATCATGATTTAGGGTCTCATGCAGCATGTCGCTGATACTCAGTAGCACAAGACATTTTATTTAATTGTACATGATGTATGTAATCATCACTGTATGTAGGATTTATGGCAGTAAAATGTTTAAGAAGTGTAGCCTGCCCAGAAGAATAAACTGCGTTTTGTGTCACCGTTGTGTTCTCTGCCACACATATCTGTAGTCTGCAGAGCTGTTAAGGGCCGAACTTGACATGTAAACCTCCAATATTCATCGCTAAACAGGAGAAAAATTTTGTATATCATCAGTGATAACATAGATGTGTGTATTTATTTATAGCAAGTCTAGCAAGGTATTTTTACCTCCGACTACTGAATATATTTATTTTAATATGGGCGATTTACCTATTGCTATATATCCACTGCATGTTGACTATGGATATTCATTGCATTTTGACAATAGATATCCATTGTATGTTGACTGTATAATAGACTACATCTGAAAAAAAAAAAAGCTAATGGTTGTATGTATCAAAACAGACACGTTGTCGGCGTAACTTAATGTTTCATGATTGCATCATGTTGTGTAGTCGGGGTCTAAGGGCTCTGGGCAGTTTACATGTGTCTACATGTGTCCTACACTGTACATGTATAAAGAATATATTCTTGGTTCTCCTAATAGAAATATATGGACTGTACATGTATGAACAATATATTCTGGGTTCTCCTAATATAAATATATGAACTGTACATGTGTAAAGAATATATTCTGGGTTCTCCTAATAGAAATATATGGACTGTACATGTATGAAGAATATATTCTGTGTTCTCTTCTCCTAATAGAAATATGTAGACTGTACATGTATGAAGAATATATTCTGGGGTCTCCTATTAGAAATATATAGACTGTACATGTATGAAGAATATATTCTGGGGTCTCCTATTAGAAATATATAGACTGTACATGTATGAAGAATATATTCTGGGGTCTCCTATTAGAAATATATAGACTGTACATGTATGAAGAATATATTCTGGGGTCTCCTATTAGAAATATATAGACTGTACATGTATGAAGAATATATTCTGGGGTCTCCTATTAGAAATATATAGACTGTACATGTATGAAGAATATATTCTGGGGTCTCCTATTAGAAATATATAGACTGTACATGTATGAAGAATATATTCTGGGTTCTCCTATTAGAAATATCTGGACTGTTGTAGATTCCGTGTTCAGGGCAGGGCTTGAAGACCTCATAAGAACATACAAAAAACACATAAACTCGCCATACATGTGTGCATTATACACAGAACAGGCGAAATGATGATGTTCTTATACAAGATGAGCATTTGGTTATATCTCACTTTCAATTTGGACTGAAAGCTAACTATATGACTATGCATCCGGTTGGCTCTGCTGCCGAAATAGTCATTTTCTGTTTATTTCAGTGTAATATAAGATTTTCCATTCCTTAATAAATCATTATAATCCTGTCTTTATCATCTAATATACAGTGTATGAATGTAGGGAGTATGAGGTATCTAGCCTTTTATAGAAGTGATACATTTCTGGCTAAATAGCAGTAAGTTTACCCCCACTAGACCCCCTTTAGGCACAATCTGCTCTCTGTTATAAGGTTTGTGGAAACCCCAGGGCTAGGAATAGTTGTGTCATTTGTGTGTCAGAGCACACACGGTGCACGATCAGAGGGTTGCACCTTTGTGTAGTGTGGAGGGATGTTGCATTCTGCAGGCTTCTTATAGATATCAGGACATTGTACATGGGGGATCACGTGACGCAATTACCACTAGAATCAATCAAGATGAATTGCACGTCAGCAGCACGTTCAGGCTTTTTTCTTTAGTTGATGCTGTCCAAGCCCCTCTTGAGCAATACATGGATCTTGTTCAATGCAGTGAAATCTCCTTGTTGCTTTCAATCGCAAAAGGGGAGAAGAGATGACTGAGTTTGAGAATTGCAACAACAGTGCAACACCCAACATGTATCTGCCTGGCTGTGCTGCTGCTGCTGCTTACTATGTGTCTCCATCGGATTTCTCCAGCAAGTCTTCGTTCCTGTCCCAGTCCTCCTCCTGCCCTATGACTTTCTCCTATTCCTCCAATTTAACTCATCATGTGCAACCTGTGAGGGAAGTGGCATTCAGGGAGTATGGCAGCAAGTGGCAGTACAGGGGCAGCTACCCTTCCTATTACCCCAGTGAGGATGTCATGCACAGGGACCTCATCCAGCCTGCCAACAGGAGATCGGATATGTTATTCAAATCGGACTCGGTGTGCAACCACCATGGACCCTCCAGTGCCACATCCAACTTCTACAACTCAGTGGGGAGGAATGGCATCCTACCACAGGGCTTTGACCAGTTCTATGACACCAGCCAAAGCTCATCCTACCAGCAGGAGATGGAGGAGCAGCCTGCAAAGTCTGAACTCAAAGCCTCCAACCCAAACAGCAAAGTGACATCTGCACAGGACAAGAAAGTGACAAGCCAGGATAGCCCCGAATCCCCTTCTCCTGGGGGGGAAGCTGCAGCAGACAAGAGCAACACTTCAGGTAGGCATCAAACTGGGGGCAAGAGTACAAGGCCAGCACTTTGTCAGCCTCCTTTTTTATGTGCTATTTTATAAGCATTCAAGGGTTTTATATATCCTATAAGGTTCCCTTTACCGCTGTAAAGAGTCTGTTTACGACAGGGAACTAATTTAAGATGAGGATCGTCTATTGTTCTGCATTTTCTATTATGTTATCATGTTTTGTTGATCACCCTCCCACCACCATTACTTGGCGAGTGTCATAAAATGCATTACTTTGGACTGTACTGTTCAATAGTTCAACATTTTTTACAAAAATGTATATGCCCTATGTGTGATGCTTGTACATGTGTATATACATGCATATAGCTAAAATATATATACATATATGTGTGTGTCTATATATCTGTGTGTGTTTATGTATACACAGGATATATTTATAGTATGTGTGTGTATGTATATATATATACACACACACACAGGATATATTTATAGTATGTGTGTGTATGTATATATATATATATATATACACACACACACATAGAATATATTTATAGTATATGTGAGTGCATATATATATATTTATGTGTGTGTGTATGTATACACAGGATATATGTATAGTATATATATATAGTGTATATATATATATTTATACACGCATATGTGTGTATACAGTATACATTTATATGTGTGTGACGTGTGTATAGGTATACACAGGATATATATAGTATTATAGTATGTGTGATAGTATGTGTGTATATGTGATGTGTGTGTATATACAGTATATATATGTCTATGTGTGTATACAGTATATATATATATATATATAATCATAGTTTTAGTAAAATAAATTAATATCATAGTTATATTTTCCAATTATATTCGGCAGCTTCCCAGCGACTTAGGAAAAAGAGGTGCCCTTATAGCAAGTACCAGATCCGAGAGCTGGAGCGGGAATTCTTCTTCAATGTCTACATTAACAAGGAGAAGAGGTTACAGTTGTCCAGGATGCTCAACCTCACTGACCGCCAAGTCAAGATCTGGTTCCAGAACCGAAGGATGAAAGAAAAGAAACTCAATAGGGATCGATTGCAATACTTCACGGGGAACCCACTTTTTTGAGAGGAGCCTGCACAATTTCTATTAAAACAAGACACTTTGGGGATCCTTATTATCATTGTACTTGCACCATGATATCTTGAGAGGATTTCCAGACCTCTGGAGGATGCCTTCTTGGTAAGGAAAGGGTCTACAAAAAAAAAAACGTCACTTACACAATGCAGCCATTGGTGTGATTTTTTTTTTCCTTTTCTCCCCTTCCCTGAATCTATACCATAGTATACACTATAGAGTGACTGCAACCAACCTGGGTGGCTCCCACCTCCAGTGACTACAACCACACATTTACTTAAACGAATGCAGCTTTATCACACATACATATATATACGTCCTTACATATATATGTATGCAGACATGTGCACGACAATGATGTTCTCTTGTGAAAATTGTTTTATGGTAAAAATCGTTGTTACTTTGGACACATTGCATGAGTTCCAATGTCTCAGAGGTCTCTTTAAATATATATGTCAGTCATTTATTGCATTATATATAACCCCCTTCTGTACATATTTATTAAATTTTCAATGTTATTTTTTAACCAACCTGAATACGTTTTCTATGACTAGAGACTCGTTTTGTTTCTCTCAGAAAGTTAATAACACGGAATTCTACATTCTGAGGCACAACTTTAAGCCAAAAAGACAGTTTACGTCAATTTTCTACCATTACACTGCTCGTTTTATGTCGAGCTGAGTCCGAATTGTGACATTTGGTGTTCTTTGGGATCAAAAGTCAGGGATCTGGGCAATTTGTTTATTTTGAAATGTGAAGAATTTGGTTTGGGCTTATTCCATTCCTCTTTATATGGCCTGACCTACCGGGCTGTTTACAAAACCTTGAACTGTCTAGACAACACAATAAAAGTAGGGGATCCAAGCCCTATAATTGGCTTATATTAGACACCTTCTGGTGGGCTAAAAGCGATTTCCGCAAAGTGTAATAAAGGAAGAAGTGAGAAAGGGGGCTGTTTTCTTCAATGGCACTCAGTGGGCGTTATTATCCTGGCACAGAGCTCAGGCAGAAAAGGACTGAGGAACAGACCCACAAAAAAGGAACTGAGAACAAAGACACAGAGAAAAATATATTGTTAAGAAAGAAAAAAATTCTTTCAATTTGGGAGAAAGAAAAAAAACTAAGCAGTTGCCTTTGAACTTCCAAAATGTCAAGGTCATCACCTTTCACCTTATCAAATAATTAAATACCCTAAAGCTCTCTTATTATTTTTCCTAGCTGCCACCCGGTAGTGTGCATTGAAATATGTAGATATTTTATTATAGG
This sequence comes from Bufo gargarizans, assembly GCF_014858855.1. Classification (NCBI taxonomy): domain Eukaryota; kingdom Metazoa; phylum Chordata; class Amphibia; order Anura; family Bufonidae; genus Bufo; species Bufo gargarizans. Next base: position 22,234,580 of record NC_058090.1, on the reverse strand, counting down.
CGAAGTAAATTACTTAAACAACATTCTCCCTTTTTCCACCCCATTCTCTCTTTCTCCCTTCCCATTCTCTCTCTCTCTCCGCTTCCTTTTTGGTTCTTTCTTTCTTTCTTTCTTTCTTTCATTCATGTATTCATTCATTCTTTCTCTCTTTCTTCTCATAATCTTCATAATTTAGTTGACTATTTAGAATTTAAATCCCAATGGCAGAGAACTTTATTGTTCCAGGTCCTATAGAATACAGTTTAATCTGTATGGTATGGTATGGTGAGAATTAATAAATAAATAAATAAATAAAAACAAAAAACGTATAAAATATTTAATTGTTGACTTAAATACGCCCAGAGGGGTTATCAATAGTAAGAGCAGACTTAATGAAAATCATTATATTTAATGACAGGCTTGATTAAATATCTTCATCACAGAGTTAAATATAGAAAATACACCAAACTATCAATTCTATTTATCAATTTTTATTTAACTTTTTTTTATACATTTTTTTCCTTCCATCTAGTGCCCTCAGTACAGTCACAGAATCAGAAATGCCGCATTGTGTGCCATATCTCAAATGTCCACAAGAGGGCGACTGCTGCACTGCAAATAGCTAAATTGTTGCAGCTGAAAACTCAGCATTGTCCGTAAATTAGAACCCAAGTCACATAAGTATTCTAGATTCTTCTCTAGAGCAGCAGTTCTGCTGAAATATGGTTTAAGTAATAAGTATTTTGATGTTTATGCCAGGACTACGTTGTGAACCTTGAAATAATATCCCATAGAAGAGACTATATTATATTACAAATATACCTATAGTCATAGGAAATATCCAATAATCATTCATTCTGTAATAAGAATAGACAAACAGAGCAAAATTTACATACTTTTTGTGTAAATGTATGTAAGGAAATGTTAATATGAGTGCTATTGCGTTAAGTAGAAGGGGAGAAAACTAAAGACTGCAGGGAGTTTATAGTACATTATCTCCTTGAAGCATTTTTTATGTGGTGGAGGATAAGACTTTTGTACTAAGGTATTTATGGCTAGATATATGCCGCAGGCTGGAGGATACATTGTTTATTATGTTTTCTCTGAAGAAACACCAGCAGAATTCCAGTCAATACTGCAGGATAGATTTAATTGATCTGATAGGTTAGGAATATTCCAGATAAAGGAAAACGATAATTGACAGAAAAATTAATCTTAAATATATAACTTAACATAGCTAGATAGCTAGACAGGATCCACAATTTATAATCCACAATTTATAATAATATAAGCTAGAGAGATAAAGATAGATAACTGTGTAAGTGCACATTTATAATATTTGTATGTTATATACACATGCTCAGACAGATAGGTAGATAGAATAGTATAGATAAATAGATACATATCCTTCAGGGAGACATTAGACCCTTCACCCAACCACCCCCACCCAAAAAAAGAAGGAACATTTTTTTTAAAAAAAAGGTGAAAAAAAGACAGCAAATATTTATAGATTTGATTCATATTTAACTATTCCATATGAATCTATGTATCTATGTCCCTGTATTATAGGCATATACATATAT